>NW_024582703.1:393182-470369 GCF_018398535.1 Haplochromis burtoni | reverse complement strand
TATGCCTGATATCCACTTACGAGGACATTATACTGTCCTCTGTTCTATAAATTTAAAACAATATCACTATACATGTGGCATTTCATTTTTCTAGAAACAAAATATCAGGTTAAATTATCTTTGTTTTTACATTCATCTAGGTCCCAATCAGCCCAAATAGCAAAGATAAATTAAAATGCATGCATGAAAGCGTTTGTGTCTTAGGAGGTTAAAGGAGAAATGCATAAACAAGCAAGCAACAGGGTCTTCTGATGGTGAGCTTTTGAGCAACAGCGAGCCTAAAACCTGCATCATACTTCCCACGTCTGCCAGTCTGCCAGGGTCCACTCAGCTCAGAGTGATGGCAGTTTTCTTGTTAACACACAGTGAATACAATGGTCATGAGGACATCAGTGTGTTTGCCCGTTTATTACCGAAAAAGAAAAACTGCAGCTACAAGAACACACATTAGAAAACTTATCACATAGAACAGCTGTTAATGTAACTCCAGTATGCACTTAACAGAGTCAAAGGCTGGAGATGAAGGATGATCCCTGTGGACAACAGCACGACTCACAACTCGTATGCAAGTTCTTACATACACTTATGCAATAATTTGCATAAATTGAGGCATTCAACAAGAACAGCCCTCATTTAATGTCTGAAATGCAACAATGAGGACATCGTGATAAATGAACCCTACCATCTGCCATTGGGGAAGTCGTCCCAGTCCTGGGTTCTGTAGATGTAGCTCTTGGGCCTGGAAGCCCAGAAGATGGGTCGAACATCTTCTACCTTCCGTTTGGGATGGGCGCTCACTGCCCAGGGCAGAGGCCGCCTGGCACACAAACACACTGTCAGCCTCTACAGCACTCTCTCAGGGCAGGAAAAGAAATAAAGGCCTCCTCTACAAAAGACACTGCTCAGTGAAATGAAGCAAATACTTTGGTCACTACTTTGATCACACATGAGTTCTTGATGAACCAAGCATTCAAGCTGAAATACTTTACTCATGTAACACTGTAATGTAATGATAATAAAATTGTCAGTGGAGATGTAATAATCAACCTTTTAAGCAGATTCAAAATTACACCTAAATTGGAGTTAGAACTTACAGTTTGATTCAACACAGTGTTAGCATGTCAACATGTGTCACGAAAGTTGGTGTGAGGCAGTAATGTTTATGGGAATCTCCTCCCAGACTTTGAAAAAGGCATCAGTGAGCTCCTGAACAGTCAATACAACCATCGGCAGATCTGCAACTTGAGCAAATCTCACTGTGGAATCAAATTCCACCCAAGATGACTGGTATAATATCCTATTAGAGCGATTAGAACATGCTGGTAGGTATTACAGGTACTGCGCTGCTGTGGTTTGTATCATATCTATCTAATAGACTCCAATTTGTTCATGTAAATGGAGAGTCCTCTTCACACACTGAGGTTAATTATGGTGTTCCACAGGGTTCAGTGCTAGGACCAATTCTGTTTACATTATACATGCTTCCCTTAGGCAGTATCATTAGAAGACATAGCATACATTTTCACTGCTATGCAGATGACACCCAGCTCTATCTGTCCATGAAGCCAGATAACACACACCAATTAGTTAAACTGCAGGAATGTCTTAAAGACATAAAGACCTGGATGGCCGCTAACTTTCTGCTTCTTAATTCAGATAAAACTGAGGTTATTGTACTCGGCCCTGAAAAGCTTAGAAATATGGTATCTAACCAGATTCTTACTCTGGATGGCATTACCTTGGCCTCCAGTAACGCTGTGAGGAACCTTGGAGTCATTTTTGACCAGGACATGTCCTTCAACGCACATATTAAACAAATATGTAAGACTGCGTTCTTCCATTTGCGCAACATCTCTAAAATTAGAAATATCCTGTCTCAGAGTGACGCTGAAAAACTAGTTCATGCATTTATTACTTCCAGGCTGGACTACTGTAATTCATTCTACTTTTAAATACTCTAGGAACAACAAGTAGGCCTGCAGAGCGAGAGCGAAGTGCTCTAATAGGGTGATATGGTACTACAAGGTCATTAAGATAAGATGGGGCCTGATTATTTAAGACCTTGTATGTGAGGAGCAGGATTTTGAATTCAATTCTGGATTTAACAGGAAGCCAATGAAGGGAAGCCAAAACAGGAGAAATATGCTCTCTCTTTCTAGTCCCTGTCAGGACTCTTGCTGCAGCATTTTGGATTAGCTGAAGGCTTTTCAGCGAGTTTTTAGGACTTCCTGATAATAATGAATTACAGTAGTCCAGCCTGGAAGTAATAAATGCATGAACTAGTTTTTCAGCGTCACTCTGAGACAGGATATTTCTAATTTTAGAGATGTTGCGCAAATGGAAGAACGCAGTCTTACATATTTGTTTAATATGTGCGTTGAAGGACATGTCCTGGTCAAAAATGACTCCAAGGTTCCTCACAGCGTTACTGGAGGCCAAGGTAATGCCATCCAGAGTAAGAATCTGGTTAGATACCATATTTCTAAGCTTTTCAGGGCCGAGTACAATAACCTCAGTTTTATCTGAATTAAGAAGCAGAAAGTTAGCGGCCATCCAGGTCTTTATGTCTTTAAGACATTCCTGCAGTTTAACTAATTGGTGTGTGTTATCTGGCTTCATGGACAGATAGAGCTGGGTGTCATCTGCATAGCAGTGAAAATGTATGCTATGTCTTCTAATGATACTGCCTAAGGGAAGCATGTATAATGTAAACAGAATTGGTCCTAGCACTGAACCCTGTGGAACACCATAATTAACCTCAGTGTGTGAAGAGGACTCTCCATTTACATGCACAAACTGGAGTCTATTAGATAGATATGATACAAACCACTGCAGCGCAGTACCTGTAATACCTATTAGTTATGCTGCAATAGACATAGGCTGCCGGGGGATTCCCATGATGCATTGAGTTTTTCCTTTCCAGTCACCTTTCTCGCTCACTATGTGTTAATAGACCTCTCTGCACTGAATCATATCTGTTATTAATCCTCGTCTGTCTTCCACAGCATGTCTTTATCCTGTCTTCCTTCTCTCACCCCAACCAATCACAGCAGATGGCCGCCCCTCCCTGAGCCTGGTTCTGCCAGAGGTTTCTTCTTGTTAAAAGGGAGTTTTTCCTTCCCACTGTCGCCAAAGTGCTTGCTCATAGGGGGTCATATGATTGTTGGGTTTTCTCTGTTGTATTATTGTAGGGTCTACCTTACAATATAAAGCGCCTTGAGGCGACTGTTGCTGTGATTTGGTGCTATATAAATAAAACTGAATTGAATTGGTGAACACTGAGGAACCCAGCATGCCATAATCATCATTTTACGTGACTGGAGGCCTCTCACATAAATCATCACTTTAAACAGATGACATCATCTTACACGGTGCAAACCCCGTCTCGGCAATTCTCAACACACCAACTCGATTTGGGAAACTCTCAGGACACAAAATTAATTTTAGTATATTATTATTATTTATTTATTATATTACAGGCCCAAACGTGTCATATCGCATAGACGAGGATCTGTCTGACAGAGGTGAAGTATGGCTGCGAGTCGAAAAGGAAAGATAGTAATGTGCTTTGGGGAGTCTATCGCCATATCCTCTCATTATACCCACATGGTCAGGGTTTGATTTCCAGTCTTTAAAGTAGTAAATGCAGCATCATTCCAGACTCCTTACAAGCACGTGTCAAACTCCAGGCCGAAATCATTTTATACAGATTTATTATTAGTGTTATGCATGGTGATATGAGGTGCTAATAACACAGAAACTACAGATCCCATAATGCAGCGCTGCAGCCTCCTTGCCGAACGCTAGGCTACCTGGGAACATTCCTGCGTCAATCAAGTCAAACTTCTGTTATTACAAAGCTAGCCGCTCACAATGGCGAAGCGAAAAGTTGATTCTGAAAGCAGAGCCTTTCAGCACCGGTGGGAGGCTGAATATATGTTTACAGACATTGCTGGTAACCCTGTGTGTCTTATTAGTGGAGCTAATATGCTGTAATTAAAGAATTTAATTTAAGACTGCACTATGACAAAAAACATCAGGATTAGCTGAAAAACCTAAATGCAGAAACTACAGAAGGTAGAAGAGCTAAAGAAGAATCTAACATTTCACCAGAGCAAAATCACAAAGTGAAGCTGTTGTGAAAGCAAGTTTTATTGTAGCAGAGGAGATAGCCAAATCAGCCCGGCCATTTACGACTCTGAAGAGCTGCATGATGAAGCTGTGCGACGTCATGTGTCCAGACAAAACGCAGATTTTGGCAAATGTGAGCCTGAGCAGAAACGTATGTCAAAGTGTAACCGACATGAAACTGCCCGGGGACAAACAACAGATCGAGCGCCGGTGTTGTCGTCAGGATGCGAGTAAAGATGCAGGAGAACTGTATCGGCGAGTTAACAGCATACTGCATCACACACCAGGAAAGGCTGTGTGATAAAGTCCTAAAAATGGAGCATGTAATGATCACTGTAACGCAAACCGTAAATTTTATCTGAGCTAAAAGTTTAAATCACCGTCAATTTCAGTCTTTTATGTGGGAAATAGATTCCGAGTTTGCTGACATTCCTCATCATACAGAGGTCCGTTGGCTGAGTTGGGGAAAAGTTCTCAATAGAGTTTTTGAGCTCAGCAAGGAAATCTGTCAGTTCATGGACATGTATGATGTGGTGAAGGCATTTCAAGTGAAGCTGTCACAAATGCACCAGTGCAACCTGCCTCACTTTCCCTGTTGCCAAGTAATGTTGAACCAAGTCAGCGGACTTTGCTGATAAACTGAGCGCACTGCGCACGCCCGGCGCTTTGGTGACTTTGAAGCACAAAAAGAGAATTTTGAGCTGCTTCGCAACTCATTTACGTGGAAACTGCACCTGTGCAGATTCAGATGGAGCTGCAGTGTAATGATACACTCAAGGGAAAGTACGACACTGAATGGCCCGCACAGTTTATTAGTTCCATTCCTGAAGCAATGCCCCAGCTCCGTCTACATGCGGCTCCAACCTTGTGTATGCTTTCATTTATTTTTTCCGTGGTTTTTGGCAGCATGTTCATATTTCTAACTTAGAATCGGGGTTAATATTGTGTGGAGATGGTTGACGAAACTACATTTTCTTATTAAACTCGACTGAATCTCACTTTTGCTCAAAGCACTGGTGTTTGATTGACTGACCTGGGGTCTTCTATCCACAGGCCCAGCTGTCGAAGCACCTCCATGGTCGCAACTTCACGGTTCAGCGTGTAAAAGTGGACACCTGGCACCTTGCCACTGTCCAGCAGCACACGGCACATCTCCACTGCTTGCTGTATCCCATAATTACGGATAGCAGCATCGTTGTCTTTGATAGGCTCGATGACTTGGGTGATCTCCTCTGGGACCTCAAGCTTGGAGAGCTTGACAAGCTGACGCAGAGACTGGTAACCCTGAACAACATGAACACACGAAAGTTGAGATCCACTCCTGTGCAGCTCTAACAGAACGTACTGTTATCCAGCAGCTTTACGTGTGGTCAGGATGCACTGCTGTCACTGTGAGACTGCTAATGCTACAATGTCTGTCTGAAACATTAGCTCCATCGAGCAGTCTTTCCCTGTGTGGAAGGCAAAAGGGAAATCTGGACCATGACGAGTACATTTAACACTCTTTAGTATCACTGCAACCAGCTACCCCTTTGACTGCTCCATGGTTCAGATGACGAAAGAGGAAAGCACAATCACAGGGAGTGTAAAGAGTAACAGAACACAACACTATCACTTCAAAGAGGAGAAAATTGCTTTGAAGATAAAGATAAGAGGATTCCTGTTCCTAGAAGAACTTAGTTACCTGAATGGGGAAGATTCCTGGTAAGATGGGACATGTGATGCCAATGGCTCTGCAATCATCCAGGAACTTGAGGAAAGTGTCGGGCCTGAAGAACAGCTGGGTGATGACAAAGTCTGCTCCAGCATCCACTTTCTCCTTCAGGTGCCTGAGATCAGCTTCATAGCTCTCTGCTTCAGGGTGGCCTGTGGGGTAGCCTGGACACACACATTTAAATTAGCGACAATCCACTCAAACTGCATCCTGCTGACCTCGACGGTGAGAACATACCAGCGACGCAGATGTCAAAGTAGTCATCAAACTCTGAGCGGATATGTTTGACAAGGTCGATGGCATAGTTGAAACCATCCTCTTCTTCCTCCCAATCTTCTCCTATTGGGTCTGTGAAGATATTTGGCACATGCCTAAGGTTTAAAAACATGCACAGCTGGATGAGACAGGTCGCATCCTTGTACAACAAACTAGATGAGCTTTGAGCGCCGATTAAAACAAAGAGGGAGATCCATTAGTTTGTATGAATCGGGGACGTGTTACGGTGAAGGAACGTCTCCACAGATTGGGAAGCATTAGCAGTGGGAATGCATCGATTTTAATTGCCAAAGAAAAACTCGTCCGTCAGCGATCAGATTGTTGACATTCAGCCATCAGCTGATTCAGATGTAGCGTGTGACATCACTCGCTGCATGTAGCATGCCTGCTAACGCAGCATTTAAGTGCTTTTATGGTTGTGACCGATGATTTTAACAAAGTGTCACAGAACATTACAAACAGGACATAAACTGTCCGCCTCTGCAGAGCACTGCTCGTGCATGCGGCGCTGTGTTAACAGTCCATTGTAACGTCTTGATGGATGTTCAGTCATCCAGGTAAAGAAATCCCAAAAGTTGATTCTGTTCATCTGGACGTTTTCAGTGGGAGAAACGTGTCGTCACTCATCCAGGTGACTTCTTCAGTCTCAGCTGACTGCAGGTTTCCAACCTTATAAACATAATGATCATTTGCCTGAACTGAAGCTAGCACCACTGAAGGAACAATGGGCCGGGAGGTCAGTTCCTTAATCATAATTATGCAAATTCTCATGAGCATTGATCAGCAACCATCAGGCCAGGACTCTGCAGTCTATTTACACCTACAGGCCAGAGGACACTCTTTCAATGATGAGGATGAACACATCCTGGACAGGGAGGAATGCTGGTTTGAGGGCGGAGTCAAGGAGGCCATTTACGTGAAAAGGGAAAGACCATCTCTGAATGGAGGAGGGGGTCTAAGGGTACATCTGTCACCATCTTACAATGCTGTGATAGCTGCCATTCACCAACTCTGTGAATCGTACTCATGACCACTGATCAGTGGCTGTTGATCAATGGTCATGAGAATTTGCATAATAATGATTAAGGGACTGACCTCACAGCCCATTGTTCCTTCAGTGGGCTGGTTTTAGTCATTATGCAAATGTACTGTTTATAAGATTGGGGAAACCTTCAGCTGAGACTGAAGAAGTCACCTGGATGAGTGATGAAACGTTTCTCCCACTGAAAACGTCCAGATGAACAGAATCAGTGTTTGGAGAGTCCACTGTAACCCACGCCAGTGTGGAGAACACAGTCCACTGTTACACCGAGCAACTTCACATCACCTGACATTTGTCTTTACTACATTTTTTAAGCCATTCGAAATCATGCTGCTTGTTGATTTTCAAATATTTTTCTTGCTTGCAGTAAGACCAAAGTAAAGGAAAAAGTAGGTCTGACATTGTGTTTCTAATTCTCGTCTCAGAAGCTGAATGATCTGGAATATTTCAGAGCACAAACGCTGCAGCAGGATGTCTCCATCAGGTTTTACATTTGCAGTTTATTAGGAGTTTTTTTTTCTTTTTTTCCCTTTTAAATAAATGGTACATCCTGAGAGATTTAGTACATCACAGGCTGTACAGAAAAATGGATGATTCCATTAATAATGCATTTAATTTACGAGTACGAGTGTTGTTGGCGTGCTGCTGTGTGAAGACATGATAAAAATACTCGACAGCCAGTGCTACCCTTCAGTGGGTACGCCTCTCTAAATCCCACATCCTCTTGTTCTCGAGTTATTGCATTCACAGGATGACAATGCCCCATCAACCTTTATGGCTGCTGAGCTGCTGCAGCCCAGGAAGTACAGCGGATCATCTAATGACTGAAAGGTTGATGGTTTGATCCCTGGCTCATACTAACACCAAGCTGCTCTCCGGTTTATCTGTTGGAGCGTAAATGTTAAACAGAAGAGTGCTGGTATGGCTACCATCAGCATTACCTCCTCTTAGTGCCATGATATTCTTCAGGCCCAGGTGCTTTGCTTTTGCCAAGTAGCCAGTGATTTTCTCTTTGCTTTGATTGCAGCAGGTTAGGTGGAGGATGCTCTCCAGGCCACAATAGTTGACAGCTGTGCTAGCAATCATCATGGATGAAGTTTCCTTGTCTGAACCCGGGTCGCCTGCTGGGTGCCAGGTAATGTCGATGAACAGGGGCCCACCAGAGCCCATGCGGTCAAACCTGTAGAAAAAACACAAAGGCACACTCAAACCAGGGGTGGGAGTGAGGTAGTAAAGATGAACACATACATAACAACTACAATCTGGACTTGAGGGCTGGAAGCCAAACCGGGACACGTTTTCCCAGATGGGCTCAGTAAGGTGTTTTCAGTTTTGCAGATAAGATCATAGTGTGTACAGTGTTATGTTTCATGAAGCTTTTATTGTCACACATTTGAGGACGTCTGCTGTGGAAAATTCATATCAATGTTTGTACTTTTTTGGTGGATTGTTCATTAGTCTGTGTTGGTCTGCGTGTTGGGTTTATTAGTCTACCAAGAACTGGATGTGCTCCAGACAGTGAAGAACACCGTTTTGTGTCTTAGAGTTCCCTGGATACATATCAGAGAGATCACATACTTCATAACAGAACAGCTGTCAAATTGCAACCTTCTGTTGGTTTTGCTCATAAAAAGGATTTTTGTGATTAAGTTAAAGAAGGCGTGAAAAGGTCCCAATCGCGAAATCGGTCAATTCTATAAGCATTAGAATAACATCCTGAGATAGTGGATGCTGCCTGTGGACCAAAACATGAGTTAAAATAAATAAATAAATAAATAAATAAATAAATAAATAAAAGCAGGACTGACCGCCATCATGACTTTTTGGGATATGTTACTGCCAGAGTCTGTCACTTCTACTGGATCCCCCCCCTACACACACACACTATCATCTCTCCTGTTGCTATACATAGCCCTACTAGCACACTCCTGCCTTTCCTTGTCCCTCTTCAGTTCCCATCTGCACCCACCAACAGCCCCACCAGCGGTCGCTGTTAACCCAGGGACGTCTCATTCTTGATGCGTCCCGTTTAAGTTCACATACCGTGATATGAGGTTAACAGCCCCACTGGCTGTGCGTGGAGGGAAGAACTCCAACGAGAACCAGCGGTCTCCGGACTCCATCCTTCTGCGCATCTTGTCCCGCAATCTGTCCGACCGGTACGCATCCAGCACCGGCGTGGAGCACCGGGAGCTCTCCTTGGAGCTGTCCCCGCCACTGTTGCTGGCCCCGCTGGAGTCGCTCTTGCACTGGCAGGTGCCATCCCCTCGCTGAACCTGGTTCACCATGACTGTAACTTACACTGGGAAGAAGAACAGATACGGCGGTGTGTTCAGATTTAATGTTGCCTGCATGAGAAAACGTGTTACAGCACAACTTTAGCTAAATGTTCTCCACGAAACTTTTCCACATCCCGCATATAACAGCCGTTTCGGACTTACCACTATAGCAGGCAGCACGGCACTCACACACTCCTACCTCTGACCCTTTACATCACGGGTTAATTATGGCCTGACTGAATGGTGACCGACGGCTGTGATAACGTCGGTTGCCTAACAGCGACGCGAGCGGCTCGTTATAGCTCTTGTGCGCACGCGCTGCTTAAGCTAGCTGTCCGGGCTCAGCACGTGCTCAGGCTGCATTCACACGTAAACGCAGAATCGACACCTCGAGTCAACCGAGTGCGCCTAACGCCATCGTGCTGGACTGATTTACACTGGTGCAATGTGCAGATAGTTTATACCACCTCCTCGGTCCTGCTGCCTTTATGCCCCTGAGCTCCCATTCGTCCACAGCCACAAAAATAAGCACTGCTACAGCTGCTGCGAACTTTACGCTAAACTGCTTCCTCTTTGGAGTTTTCCAACAGTTTGCATCCTTTACAGTTGCAATACTGCCCCCTTCCGTTCTTAGTGCTCATTCTCCAAATGGTCTGCAACACAAAGCGCTCTTCTGAATCAGAATTCTGCTACACGATTTGGTCTTTCGTGTAATTATCAGTTTTATGTAATTTCACTTTTAAAGTGAGCCTATGAAGCTGCAGCGTTTAGTTTAAATCTGTGCCGTTCGACTCTGAAGTCTGTCGCAAATCCATCACACGGCTACCACAGACGGACAGTCGCAAAACGTTCATATTCAGTATGGCCAGTTCTGTGTACTGTCTGTTACAGAGCAGACATCAAATATCCGAGGTTGGCACTTTAACAGGAACTGTCACTTTCTAATTTTCTACGGGAAGCAAACGCAACATTGTCCTCACGCGAGACTTGCGTTGTTGCATTTACTTGTCATCGGAAATCCGCAACTCAAACTTACTTGGAACGTTATTTGTTATAAATACATTTTAAAAATGTAAAACGTTAGAATTCAGCTATATTCAGATATGTTCGGTTATTTTCTCCGTTCTTTGTTTTACATTGTTTATTCTACTGTATTTTCAAAGTCGTCTAAAACAATCTTTACTTTTTATGACAGCCCCTGAATACAGCATGACACAACAACGAAAATGGCGTGCTGTGGAAGATGTTTTTGTTGCCAGTGTTGTTGTAGAGAGGGAGAGACACGGACCCCAGAAGAGCTGGTAAAGAAAGACGTGATAACAAGCACAGGAAGCATCATCTGCTTATGTTGTGTTTACTTTGGGGTTTTTAGGATTTCCTCTGAGCTATTCTAAGCGCTTTATTCTGGCTGAGCTGCTCCACCCCGCTGCTCACTATGTTCTCTTGTCTTGGTTCTTTTGCAGGAAAGCGAGGAATACTTATTAATGCACATTATGAATGTATAGTCGTTAAGTCAGCTGTAATATTGCTGCTTACAGAAGAGAGAGCTTCTCGTTTTTCCGTGTGACGATATAGTCCGTGGACCAAACTCCATTTATAATTTCCTCAGATTAAGCAATCTTCTTATTTTAATCAATTTAATCTCTGCCTCATTTCATATGGTTTTAATCTTTCAGTAGGTGTGGGAAGCTATTGTGCAATGCGGCGTGTTTGTCGCGTGGAAAATAACCTCTTTCTATTTATTTCCCCACATTTTGAATGTTGTGATTACACCAAGCAAAGGCGTAGTCTTACAGGACCTCCGAGAAGTATACTGCGAAGGCAGTATGGACATAGCCCGGCTTTATTTGCATTAGTTAAACATGTAACCTGGAGTTTGTGCATTGAATTGAACGCTGCTCTTAAGTAAAGCTGTGTAATTCTAACGGGACAGCTTGACATGAAAGCTCTGAAACTTTCAACTACATACATTTAAAAAGTAAAGGTTACTAATCGCTGTAGTTTGTAACCACAGCAGAGTAAATGGAGTTTATTGATGGAATAGGAGACCTACTGTGGATACAATTACCTTCCAACTGTAACTGTTCTAGTTCCACAATGTAAAACAGATTTAGATCAGATTACAACCAAACTTTCATAGATTTTCTGTATTGACAGTTTAATATATGCAAATTCCAGCAACAGTGCTGCTTATGTCTTCATTTTGTGGTTTCGCTGAGGCACAGCTTCACATGTTGCACATATAAAACATATTCCATGTCTAAGAATCTGTGAACAAACTGTTGCTTCTCACTGGTTTTAAACCATAAGTCCGAGCATCACTTCCTACAGGAACTAAGTGTGTCCAGTGTTGGATGCTTTGGATGGTGGTGCAGGAGTCAAGTACTAATTCCACACTCATTTCTTTGTTTATTTCCTCTATTTATTTGTTATTTATTATTTTTTCCAACATGCAGGCGCACACATTTAGCTGAACCTTTAGTAGGAAGCTTAATTTGTGGTCAAATATCCTTGTGTGTATATGTAAATACATACATAATTATTTGTTTGTTTACCCCCCCAGACAATCCTTGGGGAAATCCCAGACGAGGAACAGATTCTACCCAGGAAAGACTATGAGGTGAGACTTGCTGGAGAAAGCCTTCAAAGAGATCTTATATTATGTGTTTAGAGCAGAAATGCCAGAGCAGATTTATTTTTTTCGGTACTGGACACAATCGATGTGTGAGGCAGGAAATAGTCACACAGTGTTTTGTGTCCACAGAGCTTGGATTATGACCGCTGCATCAGTGAGCCTTATGTGGAGGTCCTGGAGGGGATGGACAACAAGGTAAGACAGGTTAAATGTGTCATCTGCTCCTGTGTGGATGACGCCTGTGCAAAGGCTGTCACCGATGCACGTTTATTGTTTTACATCACATGATGAGATCACTGATAGTAGGACTTGTGCCAGCAGCTGATCTGTATTAAAGTTGATGTTCCACAAAGCTCTGTGTTTTTAATCTTGATCAGTGTTACTAATCAGCTTTTCATATTTGATCGCACAGACACACAGAAACCACTCTATTATAAATATTGAGCTAGCTCAAATATTTTAATATTAATTTGAACAAACCTCCTTTTAAAAATGTTTCCTATTTTCTAAAAGTTGTGAATGATTCATAATCAGATTAAGGAAACATTTTCTATGCAGTGTTATGTTAGAACAGGTCACGTGGGATCTGTCCACTTTATTGGGGCAGATCTCAAAATCCAAAGAAATATGACTGTAACAGTAGTTTGAATCTAGAAGTCACGTGGATCGTTGATGGATTTAAACTTAGACAGCATCACGATCTTTTAGCCTCCATTTAATCAAAGTTTCTGTAACATGTCACGGTCACTGCAGTGATAATAACAATGTTCCAGGAATTAGGAAACACAGCAGAGAACAGCACTCTCCTACAGCTGGGAGGAGGTCAGGGATGAAAGCAGCAGGGCCGTTAGGATACCGTCAGACAGTACTGCTACACATGGCCACAAGAATATCAATGAAGACTCTGAAGAATTACTGTGAATTATTTGTCAGCATTACATTTCCATTTATCCAGTCATAGAGATATTGATGCGACTGCCCTGGAGTGCCACTGTTACACCACCATACCTGCAAAAGTTCTAGAGCTACGTCATTGTCACCAAGCTTTATTCTTCGGCCCTACATTCGATGTATGAGGCATATACAGATGGCAGCATTTGTATACAGATCATTGAAAGTCCTGCGGGCTGTACTACGAAGCACGATTAGCATGGTTAGCTAAAGTTAGAGGGGTTTTCTGTATCACTACAGTGGCTCTCTTTTTACCTTCTAAACCACTATAGTAGCTTATGCTGAACACAGCCTGGTGACAGGGAGGTTCTGTTCCACGTCTCCATCACTTTTATTTACAGCATTTTTAATCCTGTATAGATTCAATGCTGGGGGAATACATTTAGTATGTGGAGCTTGTGAACTCTCACTAAAACCACAGAATAAAGCACAAACTGTGCGACTGGGAACGTGTGTGTATTATTCATCCAACGCAGAAATGTTTTTAGTCTCTTATATATGAGAGAAAAAAACTGTTTTTTTATTTTCTTGTCTGCCAACAGAAAGCCAAAAAATATGAGGCGGTGCATTGGATGATGGTGTTTGCGATCGGGGTCACAGTGGGCCTGGTAAGGTGCATTCTGGGTTTTCTTTTTGTTTTGCTGGATTTCAGCTGCTCAATAAGAAACGTTGCTCTCTTTCAGCTGGGCCTGTTTGTGGATTTTTTCGTACGCCTCTTCAACAAACTAAAGTTTACTGTGGTTGGTGATTGTATCCTTTAACATGACTCTGTACTAAATATTGGGCAGAAATGTTGTGGCTTAGAAGATCCTCGCACAGAAGGAGAGCGTTTGTAAAGTTGCACAAAATATTGCATTATTTCTTCAGAGATTGCTGACAGCAGGTGCACATTTTTATGCCCTTTTTCTTTTGTGTTTGTTTGAACATTGTCCAGAGTTGGTCCAAACAAATGTCAGGTCTATCTTTTTGTTCTAGAAAGAATTCAGAGTGTGTTCATATGATGCAGATGCTGTAATAATAGTGTGAAGTAATGTTTGGTTCATCCTGTGCTGTATATGTGTGTTTTCATGCCTGGGTTTGATCCCTTCGCTAGTATCTGTCATATGGTTTCTTTTTACTGCCTGACTCTTCATCTAAAGAGTGTTACTGTGTGTAACCACACTTTGTTTGTTGATGTGGTGATTCTACTTTAACTGAAGCCTCCAGCTATAGAGAAGTGCAGTGACAAAGGCTGTCTGTCTTTGTCCTTGCTGGAGCTCCTGGCGTTCAACATGACCTTCGTCTTCATTGCCAGTGTACTCGTCCTCATCGAGGTAAGCATCTCAGCTGCAGCTGACAAACTCAGGAAAGAACTCCTGCTTTAACAGTTAAAGTGTGCAAATTCTGCGGTCCTTGCATTTGAGACCTGTCTACCTGCATCTCTACCTGGCCAAGTTTGTTAACTGGTTGTAGCATGTTGTTTCATTCTGGTATGTTTGTGATACTAGATTACACACTGACCTGCAGTATCGTGTTTTCAGCCTGTGGCTGCAGGATCAGGGATTCCAGAAATCAAAAGTTACTTGAACGGAGTGAAGATTCCTGGAATTGTTCGACTACGAACTTTTCTCTGCAAGGCTGCTGGAGTCCTGTTCAGTGTAGCTGGAGGTAAAGTGCGTTTGACTCCCTGACATTTACTGTACCCAATAATAATATTATCAACAACCCAGGGTAGATGCACGCACACAACCTCCTCCTCCTCCTCCCTGGTTACTACTGTTGTTTCCTTCCTGGAGGCGCAGGGTAGACTCTGTGTAGAGTTTTCATGTTCTTGGGCTTGTTTCTGAAAGTTGTGTAAAATATGGACGTCACAGATGCCCTGCGGTATTCCCTGCGTGATACTTGTTAAGCATCTACTTTTGTAACCTGCAGACACCACAGGCAGTCCTGTACTCTGACAGCAAAGCACTTTATTGGAATATTTTGTGTTGTGATCATAATGACTTCATATGGGAGGTGCAGAATTGGGAGCAAACATAGAAGAAATATCTTTGTGCTCCCGGTGGTGTTTTAGGTTAACTAAGGCAAAACAAGATCACTAATGAGGTTTTATACTTTGAGTCAAGCAGTGTCAGCTTCTGCTAACTTTAGAGCAAAATGATGTTGATGATGAATGATGAGCCAGGGTCAGAAGGCTGATGGACTGACTCTGTGTGCTCAGGTCTCTTTGTGGGGAAGGAAGGTCCAATGATCCACAGTGGAGCCATCGTGGGAGCCGGCCTTCCTCAAGTACCCCAAAGCTTATTCTAGTTTGCTTAGTTCTAGTTGTTGTTGTTGTTTTGTGAAACATTTTGGACACTAAAAATAGCACTGGTGTTATTCTTGTGATTTGTCTGGTCGTACTTGTGGATATCAGACCTTTTCTCTCTCCATCAGTTTCAGAGCATTACTTTCAGGAAGATCAAATTTGACTTTCCCTACTTCCGCAGCGACAGGTATGTGACAGTAACGATCCTGAGTCAAACTAAAGTTGGAATATGGTGTAAATGTAAATAAAAACAGAATACTAGGATTTGCTCAGTGCTGTGTGATACACAGCAGACCTTGATATCCTGAAAACGTCAGGGACCTGCTGGGGACCTACAGATGTAAATCTTTACTGATCTGTGCTGCATAATTGCCCAAAGTTAAACCAGACTCTTAAACTGGACCCTGACACTGACTGGGAGCCAGTATAACTGCTTTTGCAAGGGTGTGACATAAGTTTACTTAGAAGCCTTGTAAGTGACGAACTTGCAGATTGTGGTCCGTGGCTCGGCTGCAGGAGGCGTGGAGCAGTGGAAGCATCGTTGGAAGAAGCTGACCGACAGCTTCATTCAAGGAGAGTCTGTTGAGAAAAAAGAACAGGGGATTAATAATCTGGATAAGATGAAACATGGGAATGATTTCTAATACAGAGCATGGTGTGAATTCACAGCTGCACTCTTGTCCTCTTACTAATCCTCTTCAGTTCCTGATTCACTGACTTTGCTCCATCCGTCCTCTCTCTTCATTCCTGAGCCCCTCACAGCACTCCTACCATCTTCTCAACACACTCTCTCCACTTGTTAGTAGATTTCAGTTGTTATTGTTAACCACACTAACCTGCTGTGCATCCTTTCCTTTCCAGCTCATTTTCTCTTTGTAGACAATCAGTACAAGTCCTTTTGTCCTTCGTTATCGTCCAGCCTCGCATCCACATCCTAACCTCGCCTGTGCTCCCGGCTGCTTTGTTCATCTTTCTGCCTAGGCCACATTTTCTTTGACTATTTCCTCATCTTTCTCTTCTGACTTCTTCACTCACCTCTTTTCACTCTCAGTTTGTTTATGCAAACCACTTTGCATGTAATCATTAGTTACTACTAAGCTTTGACTCTTTTCCCCTGCTTGTCTTGGGCCCTGTCTCCTTCCCTTTACCCCCAGCTGGTCGCTGCCCCTCCCTGAGCCTGGTTCTGCTGGAGGTTTCTTCCTGTTAAACAGGAAAAACTTAACAGGAGGCCAAGTGCTTGCTCACAGGGGATCTTCTGAGTGTTGCGTTATTATACTTTCTTTACTGTACAATATAAAATGCTTTGAAGCAACTGTTTTTGTGATTTGGCACTAAATAAAACAGCATTCAACACCACCCCTTTAATTTCCAGCTTCAGGCTCATGATCCTGTATGACGCTGTCTTCACCTTCGCATTATTTATGTGTCTTCTCTTAAAGATTATCCCTACTCTGGTATAACAGAGACTCTCCAATATTATCGACCAGCTCTCTCTCTTTACTATACAAAGTCTATTTTTAGTTGTTCAAAGAGTTTGAATAATCTCCAAAGCAACGGATTTTCTTGTCATTTGTAGTTTACACAATGTTCCAACTTTTTGGCACAAACACTGTTACTGCCTCCTAGCAGTGTAACATGTGTGACATGTGACTGACAGTTTTCTTACCTGTTCTTCAGGGACAAGCGAGACTTTGTGTCAGCTGGTGCTGCTGCTGGAGTAGCTGCTGCCTTTGGTGCGCCAATTGGTGGCACCCTCTTCAGTCTGGAGGAGGGCTCGTCATTCTGGAACCAAGCCCTTACATGGAAAGTGGTAGGTCACCCTTTATAGTTACTTCACCACAATTTCTTTGATAAAGATGCACGGATACCTCTTTGGATATCATATTTAGGAGTTACACTGAAATGCTATAAAATAAAAATTCATTCTGTTCTTCTATTTCTGTTTTACCTGCTTCATTTGTCATCAAATAACAAGAGAACAAGCTTTACTTGCTCGTCAGTCAATTGTAAAATTGAGCTCTGAAAATGTGCAAAAACGTCTTTAAACCTAAACAGTTGATGGTTTTGACCTAAAGCTGAAAGTTTGCACGACAGATTAACGTTTGCTTTGGATCAGAAGTACACCAAGAGGATAAAAGTACATGAAATTTGATCCTGTCATTTTTCCCTTATTTGCAACAACAATCCATCTGCTTTATAGATATAGCCAGGTAGACCAGGACACAGTGCACCATCCAATCTCTCTGACCTTTACTGACCAATGAGTGTGATTAAATGTTCCTCTTGTCTATCTACTGTTTTAGCTCTTCTGTTCCATGTCGGCCACTTTTACTCTCAACTTCTTCCGTTCGGGAATCAACTTCAGCAAGTGGGGCTCCTTCCAGCTGCCTGGCCTCCTGAACTTTGGAGAGTTCAAGGTTAAGAGTTTCTTATCTTGTTATTCCATGTGGTACAAAATGTATCTTCAAAGATTATATATAGTATTTTATTTTTTATATAAAGTGTGATGCTGAAATAACAGACTCTAGGTCTACACAGTGACTCATTGTATTGATTGACTCATTGATTTGATTTTGAGGACGGTTCCAAAAGCAACATGCCAACCCTGTGGGTAGGGAAACACTGATCTGGGGTGACTAAACTTTACCATATGGTACCTTTTTATGTGGTTTCTTCCTTTAAAAAGGGAGTTTTTCTTGTCGCCAAATGCTGTTCACAGGGGCTCACGATTGTTGGATTGTAGGGCTTTACCTTACCGTATAAAGTGCCTTGAGGCACCTGTTTTTGTGAGTAGGTGATATGTAAATACAACTGACACAAATGAATTTAAAACAACCGAATCTCAACTAATCTGTTCTGACATGTTTACATATGGATTTAAAAAACGGAGTCTGTGGGGTCACCATTAGCCCAACTGTTCCACCATCTCACCTCATATCTGCTCCTCACATCATCGTTACTGCCTCTTCCTGTCTGTGATATCTCTTGCAACCGACCCAGTTTATACCCGCTGTGCAGAGCTTTCCAGTACTCGATAACAAAGTTGATGTTGAACTGATGTGACAGCTGCTGACATGACTAAAGATCTGCAGGTCATGCACCACTCAATTTATGTAACCTGGCAGCTGTGTTGAAGACGCGAGTGTCGGATTTCGCAGGTCTTTAGCCCAATTTTAATGATGTGTCAGTATAGATGTGCAGAGATTGACAGATTCTACAGAGGGAGATGTTGCAACAGTTTGCAAAGATTAGACTTTGTAGAAAAAAACTTGGAAAAAGAAGCTTGGTGATTTGTTTGCTTCCAGTTTTGACTTTTCCTTCTGTACCCACACTGATGTGGATTTTTTATCCAAGTGGCAAAATCTGTCATTTGGGAGAATACATTTTTCTCTAGTGTTTTTGCACTTTGAAAACAGCTCATGGATGTCTCCTCATCTGCTGTTGAAACTTGCTCCATTTGTCGAAGCCTTAAGAATTTATATTTGCTGCCACTGTTTGCTTTCTCTTTAGAGCAAACACTATCCTTCTACAGACTTGATGCCAACCTCCTGTTCAAATCATCCAAATATCAGACCCCAAATTATTATCACTAATATCAGCCGGATGTAAATATTATTATGGTTTTATTCCTCTTGCTGACCAGTGTCCAGATGGAGACAAGAACTGCCACCTGTGGACAGCTGTGGATCTTGCCTTCTTTGTCCTGATGGGTGTGGTGGGCGGCCTTCTGGGGGCGCTCTTTAACTGCATGAACAAGAACCTGGCCAAGTATCGCATAAGACACATTCATCCTAAGGCCAAGTTTATCAGGTGAACTGTTTGACCATCTTTGATCCCATCTGTGCTTTTCATGTTCATCAGACTGTGACACTAGGAGCCGAGCAGTTTGGTGTAAGACAAACATGAACTGAAGTGAAAGGTTTTTAACGTGATCTACTGATAATGCATAACTGTGTGAACAGCATCTACAATTCAATTTTATTTATATAGCACCAAATCACAACAAGAGTCTCAAGCTGCTTTATATTGTAAGGCAGACCCGACAATAATAATGTTATCTCAGAGCCAAGCTGCTGTTCACAGTTGGAACAAACATAACAGGGAACGTTCAGAGCAGGACAAACGTTAGAAAGGCAAAGGCTTTATTACAAACAATTCCTCAGTAAATTCCTGAAATCTGTGTATAACAAGCTGGTAGATGTGTGGTTGGTCAACACCCAGAATATTACCTGAACGTTCCTGTGTTACATCATAGCATACCACTGTCATTTTGTTGCATGCGGTATAAAGCTGCATGCAAAGGAATGGAAGAAGTCTCACATACTGACATCTGTAGAGAAACAAACAAGGAAGCCTAGAATGGGCCATAAAGCCTAGATACGAGACCTGTGTGGCGCACACACACTGTTCCCTGTGTGCCTGCACGGTTCCTCTCCAGGTATTCCAGTTTTCTCTCACAGTCCATGCAGCATGTGTAATAGAGTCATTGTTCAGTCTAATTTGACCATGCATCAGCAAGTGGATCGAATAAAACTCTGTATGAATGTATGATTAGATGTAAAGAGGACAAGATAATATATCGTCTGAAGCACTTGGTCACATGGTCAGTAAGACTAGAAAAGTGCTTTATAAGTACCAGTACAATGATCTCCATGGTAACGTATACAAAAACCTGGAAAGTAGAGCAGGGCGATATGACCAAAAATATTTATCACGATATATACATTTGAAAATTTGCGATGATGATATAACTGACGATATAATTGATGTGAGACAAAATACTTTACAACTCCACAACTTTATTAGTGCAAAAAAACCCATCTATGTATTTTCACTTAAACAAGCAGCTGTTTTTATGTGCATTAAAGTTATATAAAATTAACAGTGCAAATGCAAATTCCTTGCTCACAGTTGAACCAAAAGGCATTTCCAGTGGAAACTGGCCGACATATCCTCAGCATAACCATGTATAATATCCACAAAACTTAAAAAGAGGTTATACACACACAATACAGTAATATTATGTTGAAGCACAGTACGTATCACTCCGCGAGGCTCCTGACTACGATAGTCGTAATGCTCCGACAATCCATCAAGCGGTGCGGGTTCGTAGCTTAGCAAAGTCGTACTAAAACATTTGACAGATTTTCGAGCGCTGTGTACGACATAAAATCGTTTCGAGGTCAGTAAACACAACCAGAGTTCATACATAAGGTGCACGGGATTATAAGGGGCACTGTCGATTTTCAGAAAAATCAAAGGATTGATTTTAAGTGTGCCGTATTTTCCAAAAAATATGGTAATAATGATGGCCCGCTATCATGCTCTACCAAAAATAGTGCTTTGTTGTGTATCTGATGGACGAAATCTAAACCAGTTCTACACTGAAGTTGCAGCAATTTTTAAAACCACTTCTGGTTCATCCGTTTCATTCAACAATCCGCTTTCGCCCTTCTCATTCTCCGTCGCTGCCATGCTTTTTCCGCCATGTGCGTATGAAAACAAAGGCACTGCACATGCGCGTTTTTACGGAGCCCCGCAGGGGACATGGGAGAAAATTTTTTTTTGCAAAACAAACTCGGGATCTCGCAAAAGTCCGTCTTAATTTTTTTTTTCTCCCATGTCCCCTGCGGGGCTCCGTACGTTTTATCCATATTCTATCGCGGTATTTCTTTTTCTTATCGTTGCCCAATATTATACTGGTATTACCGTGAACGGTATGATATGGCCCAGCCCTACTGGAAAGTCACAAACCGCTCTGTTCACTATGGAAAGTAACTGAGTTGTGTTTAGAAACTCCTTCTGGTGATCCATGTTATGTATCAGGACCAGGAACATGCAGAACGGGTCTGTAAACATTTGGACCAAAGATTTCACTGTTGTTTCACTGCCACAGTGGTTAGAGTGACACTGCCGTCAAACCTGTGACACATCCACATTTTCCACTGGAAAATCCATTTCTGTTCTCAGTAGAAGCTGGCACCGATATGTCAGACTCACACGAGCTTCGTCTCCTTTACAAACAGCACTGTTAGTAATGAATGAGCTCCCGTCCCAGTTTTCTATCATTTGTTTAAATAGATTCTTCCCTAAAATCTGCGCACTGAGAGAAAGATGACGTGTTCTGCTGAATAAATTAACGAGGCGCTCCTTTTAATTGATAATTTTCCAATCAGTTACTGTAATTGTGTTTCTTTTTATAAAGGTGCAAACTGTCGTTAAATATGTGCCTAACTTTGTAACCAGAGGATAATAAACGATTGTTCTAATGTTTCAGAGTTTTAGAGAGTCTGCTGGTTACCATGGTGACAACGATTGTGATTTTTGCGGCTTCCATGCTGGGTGAATGTCGTGACCTGTCCACTCCCACAGCTCACAACACCACGGTAAGAATTTTAATAATCTTTGCATTACTGAACAAAAACACCACAGGTGTGTTTTCACTGGTCTAAACTTTAAACGTATGTTATGATTACTGTGATATTTTAGCTTCAAATACTCTTTAAGATATATTTGTGTGAGTGTCAGCCCACTTTCAGGCCTTTTTTTTTCCTCAGATTGAAATCTGTCACACCGTTTGAATGTGAATAATTCAGAAACTATTAATGACAAAAGCCTGACATTTCCATGAGCCTTTCTTACCCTTAAAATGAACCAGGATCTGTAATCTGGGGCCGATGTATCAAAAATACACTGGCTAATTAAAATATGAAAACTAATTCAAGAAGTCTTGCAAAGTTAGCATTAAACTACATGACAGTTTTTATTTAATATTGTACTGACAACGTCTTAATGGTGCATAGTTAAATTTACTTTACATTTCAATGTTCTTGCTGGATTGAGCAAATATGAAAAGTTGTACCACAAAAACAAAAATAAGACTGTCCTGTTCAGACAGAGCAGGATTCTTGAGTTTTCAGATGCTTTGCTAACAGAAAATACTTTTGTTCAATATGTTTTCCTTTTTCATTCCATCTGTAATCATCAAAGTTTCAGAATATTTTCTGCTCAACCATCTTTGGTTTACTTAACTATTTATGAACATGTACAGTGAATACCATCTTCAATTCATTGGCCAACATGGTAAATGGACTGGTTCTTGTGGCACTGGTCTACTGTGCTGGAGCATGTAAGTGCTTTCTATCCGAAAGTCTCACACATTCATCAGAGAGTATCTTGGCCCAGGATATTTGGCATGCAGACAGGGATCAAACCTCTGATTAGTAGGTGACCTGCTCTACCTCCTGAGCTGATGCCACCCTCAGCACAGCTGCTTGCTGTTGGCTAGAGAGAAGCCTCAGCCAAAACCATCAGACGGCCTTTTCAGCTTTAGACTGAGACTCACAAACGCATCAAGAGAAGTTCCCAGACCGTATGACACCAACCTCATTGAGGCCAGATATGGTACTTACAGCTATTTCTCCCTGAAAGAGTCCTTGTAGTTAAGCTTACAGTTCCCTGTGAGGATCGTGCTGGAAGAAGCAAAAAAATGCAAACATCCAAAGTACCGAGAACTTGTAGATCAGTGCCGGTGGAGAGGCTGAGAACATGTGAGTGAGTGACTATAAGTCCATAGAAGCGGGATCCCGAGGTTTTCCTGCCTGCTCCCTGTGTACGACCTACGACCTTTCTTGGACTACAAGTGTTTCTACCATTAAAATAAATGAGGATCTGCAATTTGGCACAGATGCATCACAAAATATGAGTATTGGCCCACTAAAATATGGAAATTATTTCAAGCTGTCTGGTAAAGACCCATACAGTATTAAACTTCACATTTTAATCAGTGATGATGTCTGAATGATATATAAGCATATTAATTTTTTATTTATATGTTTAAACTTTAAATCATAAAAGTTTTATCCAAATCAGGTGGTCAAGCAGAACATCTCCTAAAAATGTGCTGATTTATGACGGAATGATATATTAAAAATGACAACACAGCATTTCATCTGTTATTAGACTCAGTTGGCTTCTGTCAAAATGTAAAAGAACCCACCCACCACTTTAACCACACTCTACATCTTGTGTTAACATATGGCATAGAAACTGAACATTTAACAGTGTTTCCTGAAAACCCTCTCCTGTCTGATCATTTCCTGATAACATTTACAATAATTGATTACACAGCAGTGGAGAGCAGACTTTATCACAGTAGATGTCTTTCTGAAAGCGCTGTAACTAAGTTTAAGAATATAATCCACCCACTGTTATCATCTTCAATGCCCTGTACCAACACAGAGCAGAGCAGCTACCTGAACGCTACGCCAACAGAGGTCGATCATCTTGTTAATAATTTTTACCTCCTCACTCCGGTGAAAAATCGAGCCTCACTATGTGACCATGTTAACCTGTGACGTATGTTTTTTAGCTGGCTGGCAGTGAGGACATCAACTCAACCATTCGACAGTTCTTCTGCTCAAACAAGACCTACAATGATATGGCAACACTGTTCTTCAACCCACAGGAGGCAGCCATCCACCAGCTCTTCCATCAGGATGGTTAGATGAGTTCACACATGATTCATTCCATGCATTACTCATGTACCCCGTACAGTGAAGTGGCATTTTAGGCCATTTTTCAAAAATCAAGTTCAATTCTATCAATAAACAAACTATTATACGGAGTTGTAGTTTTCCATTCACTCTGCTCACTGAGGCTTCTGAGGTCAGACTGGAATCAATCTTCATTTTGTTTGGATCTTTATACAGTCATTGATTAAATGTGCCCACTAATATTTCCTAAATCCTTCAGACCACGTCTGTACGTTCTCCAGCACCGCAACAATGCAGTTTGAAAAAGAAAATCTGTTTTATTTTATGGTGTATGTACACTTTGAATGAAATAAATGTGTGTTGTCTTTAGTATTGCTTAGCCTTTCATGACTCAGTGTCGTAATCTCTTCTCTCTTCAGTAAATTTAATGCTTACATATATATAATAATGCTCATTTTTAATGCTGGTTTCTAACTCTCCCCCTCAGGTACCTTCAGCCCTGTGACTCTGTCAGTGTTCTTCTTCTTATACTTCCTGCTGGCCTGTTGGACATATGGTGTGTCTGTCCCCAGTGGCCTTTTTGTCCCCTCACTGCTGTGTGGGGCAGCTTTTGGACGCTTGGTTGCCAACGTGCTCAAAGTGTAAGAACTAATTAGAATATGCTCTTTCTCACTTTTTCTCTGTCACAGCCCCGTGTTGAGCTGAACTGAGAGCAGTCACTGTTGATACAAGCACTTTTTTCTGCTCAAGTGTTTTCTATCTAAGGCTACGTTCACACTGCAGGTGAAAGCACATCAAATCTGACTTTTTGACCCTATGCGACCCATATCTGATCATGGTATGACAGTGTGAACGGCACAAATCCAATCTGGGTCACTTTCGTATGTGGTACTGAATCCGATACATATCTGATGTTTTAGAAAGCGACTGCTGTTTGAATGGTCATGTCGCATTAAATCCGTCTTTTACGTCACTGACACAAGACAGACGCCAATTATCAGCGCCGGAGAAGACAAACGAGAAAGCATGGCGGCCATTGTTAAAGCACGGCTCTCTGTTTTCTCAGTGTCCTTCTTTCTCTAATTAATTTGTCAAAATTCTGTCGGTTACGACTGTGCAGAAATTGATGGACTGTTGCAACAACCCCTCCTCGCTTTGTAGCCGCCATTTTTACTTCCGTAAACAGAGCGCGTTGTCTGTGACGTCTTCTTTTGCGCATGCGGCCGCTTTGAGGGCCGTGAACCGTTCACACTAGAGTGCGTTTGTTGTCACATTTTATTTGTAGTGTGAACAAGCAGACAAAAAAAAAAAATCGGATTTGATCAAAAAATCTGAATTGAGCATTAAGACCTGCAGTGTGAACGTAGCCTAACATTCACATCTATGGGTGGATGCACCAGAGAGCACCTTGGGGTTAGTGTATTGTCCAACGATATTTAGCAGGTGTGATATTTAGGTATCAAACCGCCCAGCTTCCAGTTAGTTGGTGCCCCTACACTTTATATTACACCCCAGCCTAAGACAGCCAGAGAATACCATAGAAGTAACTCCTTGTTCCTCACTCCCAGTGCTGCGGCAAGATTTGCACTCCAAACATTTTGGTGTATTTTCCACTTACAAAAGGTCAGGGTGGGTACAAACTGAAACTCAGTGTTCTCAGGGGAATTACCCCAAAAATAAACAAAAGCAATGCAGGACTCTTACATCCTTCGCTAACAGAAACAGGAGAAATGTGTTTACCTGGGCTATTTGTAGAGAACTGACAGTACATACAAAGCTGCTAATCCAGCTCTTCTAGATTCAGACATATCTTGATTCAGAAACACGACACAATCTGTCTGGGAGTCAGGAAGAAGGTGGAGCCAAACTGGTCTGGATGGGTACCAATTAAAAGGTGGTGCATCCAGTCTCCAACAAGCTGCCACCTGCAGCTTACATGATAGAAAAGACTGAACAAAATGAACAGACATTATCGACCTTATCAGAGTGAAAACAAAGCAAACTGAGTCGTAACACTTTCAGTTGTCACATTCTCTCAGTGGTTATACTGGTTCTTAATGAGTCTGTCCTCTGTTAGGAAACTGGGAATGGACATCTACTCAGGAACCTTTGCTCTCATTGGAGCTGCTGCCTTCCTTGGAGGTGTGGTCAGAATGACCATCAGCCTCACTGTCATCCTCATTGAATCCACCAATGAAATCACATACGGGCTGCCCATCATGATTACGCTAATGGTACACAACCATGTGTTTTTGCACTTTGCACTGTTCGCCACTGTGACCTGAGTTCATGTGCAAATTCTTTTGTGTTGACTGTCAGGTTGCCAAGTGGACTGGTGATTTCTTCAACAAGGGCATCTATGATATACACATCCAGCTGAGAGGAGTGCCTCTGCTCGAGTGGGAGACTGAGGTAGAGATGGACAGGTAAGAATTGTTGTTGGCAACAAAAAAGGACAGTTGGCCCTTGTGGTGGATGAACTGTGTTGTCAGCATTGTCAGTAGGCGTTGGTATCCCTCCTTAGCCCAGAGCAGTTCAACTCTCCAGATCAATGCAGCTGCCAACCTCAAGTATCTATTCGTTTTTTTTCTTCTGTTGCCTACATCATTGAACTTCTACAGCCTTATGTTCCTAGCAGGTCTCTGAGGTCATGTGATCAGGGTCTTCTTGTCATTCATCATACAAAGCTGAGAACTAAGGGAGACAGAGCTTTTGCCACTGTGGCTCCCAGACTGTGGAACTCTCTCCCACTGAGCATAAGATCTCTGGACTCAGTAGCTTCTTTCAAAAAACAACTAAATCACACTTTTTAGAATTGCATTTTGCTAACTGTTGTCCGCTGTTTTATGCTTTGTTACCCTTGTGTGAAGCACTTTGCAATCTTTTATCTAGAAAGGTGCTATATAAATAAAGTTTTACTTACTTACTTGCTTACACAAAGCACAGGTCTGATACTTCATTGTTCCATTCAATGCTCGTCTGGGGCCGGATTGTGGAGCTAACACCCTAAAAGCAAGAATGCCCAGAGCTCCAGCTTATCTGCGGGAACCACAATCTCATTCTTTCGATCGCTACCCAGAGCTTGTGACCACAGGTCATGTAGGGATGTAAATCGATCAGAAAAGCTTTACTTTTATGCTTCGCTCTTTATTTACCAAGATGAATCGGTACTGTAGACGCAGCATCAATCCATGTGTTAATCTGCCTCTCTTCTCACTTGTGAAAAACACCCTGTTATGACCCGGCTTGAAAGCCGCAACATAAATATGGAGACGAACACCAGAATTTCAACAAGAATAGTTTTTTCTAAAATTACATGGCAAGTTGGCTAAAATAGCTGGCACCACCAAGGCAAAGACTAGTGATCCTCCCTGAAAGCCTGCCTCAGGTATGCCTTTATCCACACCTGACTAGGTGTGGTCAATTAGCAACAGCTGAACACTCTTGCACTGTCACTGCAAAGAGATTAGGGACTGCAGAGGGGCGTAACACACCCTGAGACCCCGACACACAATGCTCAGACCTTTATGGCGCCTCCTGCAGGTGGTGGGTCTACAGAAGAGAGACGGGCTGAGTCCGGCCAAACCCCATGGGCTAAAGCCCATCCACCAGGCACTCTCCATCGAGCTACCTCCCCAGGCCTGACTCGAGGGTGTGGCCCCAGTAATCCTGTCCCGGGGAGGGTACAAAACAAGAGCCTCCTCACCCTAGCATCACTGGAGCACACAAACCCCTCCACCATGGTAGGGTAGCTGAAGGGTTAAGGTGGAAATTGAAAAATGAGGTGGTTTATGACAAGTCTTTATATTGCAGAGCTGATCTGTCAGGGGATTTGATGTTGCCTTTCATCGGTGAATACACGCCTCAAACTGTTTAGATGTTGAGATTTTTGCAAATAGTTGAAAAAAATGTAGGTGAAAAATGAATTTAGTCCATTTTGGTGAAAGGCTAAAGCAGTGTCAAAGCTTCCTCGATGCACTTCATCAAAAAGACAAAGCTGTCAGTCTCAGCATTAGCATGAGAGGCTCTGTCTCGTTTTCTGCCTTTACAGATTCTAGGAACGCCATAATAAGCCTGCAGTGTGAGGGTGAGGTTAAAAACCCAAACTGTGTGATTCGAGCATGGTCGCTCTTCCTGTGGACTCAGGTTGTCTTTATCTCTCATTTCTTCAAGGCTGACAGCCAGTGATATCATGGAGACCAACTTGACTTACGTGTACCCCCACACCCGAGTCCAGTCTCTAGTCAGCATTCTGCGCACCACGGTCTACCATGCCTTCCCCGTAGTTACTGAAAACCGTCAGAATGAGAGGGATTTCATGAAGGGCAACATCCTGATCAGCAACAATATCCACTTCAAGGTATGTCCTGCTCTTTTACAGAGCTCAAGCTCAAGCTTCTCGTCCAAATGGAGGTGATTAAGGCTCCCCCCACCAGGGGCAGCGGTGACTTTGAAACATTTCTTTAGTGACACTGTAGCCGCTCCAGCAATGTCCTTCAGGTTGCTTCTGCTTTTTTCTTCGTTTTTTCTAATTCCTCATTGCTCGTCCCATAATATAATTTTGATACAGACACGTCATCGATTAAACAAAGAGCATTCAGACTTTTACAGCAGTCAGTAATTTGTATAATTCTGAAAAGAATGTGGATTTGTTTCCCTTCCAAGATTAAGAATTAAACAACAGTAGAAACTATGATTGATTTGGTCAGCTCTATTTTGCCGTGTCATTCATGCAAATTGATCCTCACAGTATAAACCTTTGGTGTATCAGTCTGTCCAGTAAGGAAGCAGAAACCCACATGCATCAGTTTCATCTGCTTGGGTGCAAATGAAAGTGTGAACATGAGGAGAACGGGGAGCCACCGGTGGTCTCCACATATGTATGTGCAGCCTGAGTGTGTCTGCAGTGCACTTGTTGTCACTTGTGAAGCAGATCAAATGGATTCATACGGTTTGTGCTTCCTAACAGGTCAGACTGTGATGATCGAGTTTTCTGTCACTGGTTCTATCATTTCGATGGTCTGTGTTGAAGTAGTGTTTAACAAAACCTAGAGGCAGCAGGAAATGTTACTGAGCTAAATAAAGTATAAAAACCAAAGTAACATCAGCTACCGAGCTTGTATTTTTGTCTCCAGGGAGAATCAGTGGGTTTGAAAGTGCGAGCCGATAGGTTTGGCTCTGTAGTGAGCAAAGCTTTGCAATATGTTGATGTGCAGATAATTATTTAAGAATTTCATGTTTCTTTATTTTTGGATGACATCATTGTTGTGGTTTTTGAAGGCTGTGTTTTCTTCTAACCCTTGACTGTTACATGTAGAAATCCAGTGTTGTGTCACGTGCGGGCGAACAGCGACGGCGCTGCCAGTCCATGAAGTCGTACCCATCGAGCGAGCTGAGGAATGTTTGCGATGAGCAAAGTGCTGCAGTCGAACCTTCAGAAGAGGGAGAAGACCTGCTGCAGCAGATGTTAGAGAGGAGGTAGGCCAGATAAACACATCCAGACAGTCTCTGAAGTTTTACTTCTAAATTTGATCTCAGTGGATTTTAAATCAAACAATCAAGTTGTGATTAAAGTGCAGACATCAAGCTCTAATTCAGGATGTCTGATAACAATACGGCAGTAACTATTAATACTTAGACATTTATAGTTTCAGAGGGCCAGAAGTAATTAGACAGTTGACTGACGAGCACTCAGCCTAGTGTAGCATAGCAATAACCGAGTTCAGGGTCACCTGATCCAGCCCTAACTATGTGTTTTATGAAAAAGGAACGTTTTTAGACTAATCTTAAAAGTACAGACAGTGTCTGTGTCCCAAATAAAAACTGGGAGATCCACAGACGAGAGGCTTGAAAGCTGAAACCTGGATAAAATGGGGCCTAATTATTTAAGGTTTTGTATTTGGTAAATGGACCGAAAACACAAACATTTATACCGGAGTTGGTCAGGCTTAGCATCTTGCCCAAGGTATGTATTTGTCATGCAGACTGGTGCAGCCAGGGAATCAAACCACCTCCCGATTAGGAGATGACCCGCTGAGCTACAGCTACAGCCACCCCTTGAGAGGAAAGATTTAAAATTCAGAGAAGTTTGAATGTTACAGATTTGATTACAATCTCTTGTCATCATCAGTGTCAGAGGTTTGTTTTTTGGTTTTTGAAGTTTGTCCGAAATAATTCTTTAGACCAAGAGGAGGCAGTATAACCAAGGGGACCCAGAAGCAGCGCTCAGGAGCAGGGGTGGGAACTCCAGGGGCCGCTGTCCTGCAGGCTTTAGATGTGTCAGCTGATTTAACCCTCTCAGGCTCAAATTAAGTTTTTGTTGCTAATGCACAAAAGAATACCTGCAGTGGTACTTCTGAGTAAAAAAAACTCATAAAATATGTATGTGGGGTAATCAGGTTGTTAGCTTTTAACTGTTGCAAATCTGCAACGCCTGCCTTGAGAGGGTTAAATGGCTAAATTACCTCCTCAACAAGTCCTGAAGTTCTCCAGAGGCCTGGTAATGAACTGAACATTTGATTCAGGTGTGTTGAACCAGGGTGATACCCAAAACCTGCAGGACACCGGCCCTCAAGGCCTGGAGTTCCCACCCCTGCTCCAGACAGATGACAAATGACCAGAGAAGCTGATGTCGAATGGCGTACTATAAAGAGTTGAACTCCTAATATTTACCACAAGTTTTTGAATTTACTCCTGATGCTGTCAGTGCACATAGTAACTACAAGTATTTGTAACACTGCCTTTCATTCTGTCTGTGTTTTCTTTGTGGTGCATAATAACTGCAAATAAATCTGGCACTCCTGTGATTTCTGTGCTGCAGGCATGCTCCCTACCCTAACCTGTACCCAGACCAGTCTCCCAGTGAGGAGTGGACCATGGAGGAGCGCTTCAGGCCGCTAACCTTTCACGGTCTCATCCTTCGCTCCCAGCTGGTTAACCTGCTCATACGAGGGGTGTGCTACGCCGAGAACCAGTCGGTCAGTCATTGACACACATGTGTAGATAATAAATGAGATGACTTTTTCTTATACGAGCAGTTTCTCTGTACCCTCTGACGCAGAGCACCAATCAGCCTAGGCTGTCGTATGCAGAGATGACTGAAGATTACCCACGCTACCCTGACATCCATGACCTCGACCTCACTCTGCTCAGCCCTCGCATGATAGTGGTACGTTCGATTTACCCGACTGAGACAGAAAATAATCAAGCAGAAAACTCAGATTCATTAACAGGCCGTCCTTTCTGTGTACCCAGGATGTCACCCCCTACATGAACCCGTGTCCCTACACTGTTTCACCCAATGCCCGCATCTCCCAGGTGTTTAACCTCTTCAGGACTATGGGCCTGCGACACTTACCCGTGGTTAATGCTGTTGGAGAAGTAAGTGATTTGGGCTTTCGTGCCTCTAGTAAACGTGTGAGGAAGCCACAGAGTTGTTGTGTTATGTTGTCCTCACCAACTCAACTCTTTTTTTTTTTTCTTTTTTTTTTAGATTGTGGGAATAATCACACGACACAATTTAACCCACGAGTTCCTGATGGCCAAACTGCGACAGCACTACATCACCATTTGACCCAGCTGCCTTCCCTCAAACCTCCTCCATCCCTGATAGTGTTCTGACACACACACATGCACATACATCCTCTGTACAGTAGGGGGCGTCGTTATCCAGGTAACGAAACCTTTCAGCTGTCAATCACTGCAGTCTTTTTGGTCTTCTTCAGTCCAACCTCCAGTGTGCTAACACACACACACACACACACACACACACACACACACACACACACACACACACACACACACACACACACACACACACACACAATAAACCATACATAAACCACAGATATCGATGCTGATTATTCAAGAACACTTGCTGTGCATTCAAGCTGTGAGCCGCAGAGAGTCATCCTGCCATCTGATGAAACAGCTGCAGAATGATTGATAGCATTAAAAGCATTACACACGTTAATGCGAGATTCTCACTAGTATTCCGATAATTCTCAAGGACATTATGTGTTCCCAGAGGAGGAACAGGTCCATGCACGTCCACCTTCCTACAAATATTTAACTCTAGAAGTGACGGCAAGGATTTTTCTGTCATATATAAACATGAAGCAGCTTGTTTATCCAGTGAGAATGCACCATTAACCCTGTCGTCAGTACATTTGGTGAACATTTTATCATCTTAATTTGTCTTTTGTTTTGCTGAGCTTCCAACGTGTCTCCACTGGTTAAAGAGTTGATACTAAAAAGAAAGAAAAACTCAAAGACCCTACAGTACTAGAGGGAGAACCCCAGCAGTCAGCAGCAGCAATGGTAAGAAGGAAGAGCCCCCTTTAAACGGGAGAGATCTTCGTGTGGTTTGAGGGGGGAAACCAACCGAACAGCTCTTAGACAGAAGGAAGATCTGCATCTTATAATAAATTCAAACTAGCATGTCCGTCTCACTCTAATCATCTAAAAGCAGCAGCGGCTTCAGTGTGTTGCTGATTGTTTTTCTCGCAGTTTGAGGCACAGGACACAAACTTCCAAAATGAAATGTCATCTACTGAGGATTCCCGAATGGCTTCATGACTGAATGTTGCTTTTGATGTTTTGATTTTGCTTTATCACTATAGCACTTTTATTTTTGTCTGTATATTATTTGAATCTTTGTGATGAACTGGATATGTGCACTAAAAGCAGGCGGATGTCCCCACGGTCTGACACTAACCCAGAGCTCAGCAGTAACGTTGTGACCTTGTTGCACATGCCGTACTGTAACATTTGTGACCACTTGAGCTGTCTGTAAATCCATGTTTGCGTTCACAGAGTTCAGTGTTGGACTTGTGAGGGCTGTGATGATCAGGTTTCACTGACCAACGTGTTATGTCATTTAAATTTTTTTTAATGCAGAGCCATATTTTAGAAAAACAAATGTCTATTATGTATTTTGTTTCTCATACTATTACTTTTTTCAACAATATGTTTCTAATCTGATTTTCCGGTACATCATTTCACTGTCATTCCTAAAAGGGACTAATGATGTGAGTAAAGGCAAGTCAAAGAGGTGAAATTCCTTTATGTGTATGGTTATTTTATTATTGGCAAGCACAACAGCACACGTGTACGTCAAACATTTCTTATTTTAGTGTAGCCTCTGCGCTGTGGTTTATTTTTATACAGTTTTATTTTTATGATTTACTGACTCTAGTCTGAATCGCTCACTGATGGGCCGAGGCTGTCCTGGATCGTGGTCACATACTAGAGAACGCGCGATGTAAAACCATTCTTATGTTGCCCTCTGTTCTATGACTTCATTGTGGCTTAAATAAAGACCCTTGTTTTGTGTGTTTGTGTTTGTTTTGGTTTAAATAAGATGTACGGTCCTTCCTTTCTGAAAGCATTGGGGCGGTGTGTAAAACAGAATGTAGTGATTAGCAATAAAGGCATCGTTTATTCAAAACAGAATAAAATCAGAGTTTAAAGTGAGGAAATGTACCATGATGGCAGCAACATGTCTCACTGGACGTTTACTGCCGTGAAGCATCTTCTCTTGTTTTCATTTTTTTAGTTCATCTTGTTTCACATTGTGCCAGCTGTCTTTAATTGGTGAAAGATCTGCATTGCAGCCAGGCAATTTCAACACTTTTTTTTTACTATTGTACTACGAAGCCATGCTGTTATAATAGATGCAGTGTTCCATGTAGTTCAGTTCAATTCTATTTATATGCCACCAAATCACAACAACAGTTGCCTCAGGAAGCTTTATGTTGTGAAGTAAAGACCCAACAATCAAACATCCCCCTTGGAGCAAGCACTTGGTAACAGTGGGAAAGAAAAACTGTTTCAGCATGAGAAAACCTCCAATATGCAGACAGTTTATGGAAGTGAACTTTATGCTATGGACAACAATGCAAAGTGGGGATGAAAGGTGGTTTTACAGTAACATTTGTAGTGCAGAGAACTAACATGGTCCATATAGAGCTTTGTATTTTGCCTGAGAAGCAGTTCTTAAACGGTACCATTGTTGTAAAATATGTGTGGTTTCTTATTTTCGTGTTCATTTTGGGATCTAAATGGGTAAATCATTTTATTCAGTAATCACAGAAGCTGCACTTTACACAAGAGGGCTTGGAGGGAATCTGGAGGCAACCACTCCAGTGCTGCATGGGCTGTTTTTGTGGGGGGATTATACATCTGTGGGGCAGCTCGGAGGGATGAGGGAGGTGCCTGGTGTTATATATTTCTCCTAGTTCAGTGTTTTATTAGGAGGAGATCTTATTTCAAGTTGTTCACATTTATTTTTGGTTTTGTTTTACTGTATGACATTGATTGTGGCACAATTTATTTTGATAACCCTTATTTTGTATGGCAGTGGAAATCAATCAGAGACATACATTTACATGACTAATTATATAAGATTTCTCTCCAGGGCGCTGGACCTGGGGTGAAACCCTCCATGCATGGTCAGGAGCTTCCTGGTCTTGATATCAGTGGGTTCTATCTCCTCCTTTGGCCAGCTTATTATCCCAGCAGGTTACCTGATCAGGTGTTGATGGCCCGGATCTTGTTCTTACCATTCAGCTGACTCCTCAGGACTTGCCTGACCCTCTGCAGGTACTTGGTGGTTGCAGCTTTTCTAGCGGCCTCTTCATGGTTCCCATTTTCCTGTGGGATCCCCAGGTACCTGGAGCTGTCCTCTGGGTCTGCAATGTTGCCTTCTGGTAGTTCAGTCCCTCAGTTCTGACTACCTTCCCTCTCTTTGTTACCATCCAACTACACTTCTCCAATCCGAACAACATTCCGATGTCCTTGCTGTATATCCTGGTGGTGTGGATCAGTCACTCTCGTTCATTCTTGGCATACAGCTTGATGTCATCCATGTATCCGTAGAGTGTCTTGTCAATGATCTGAGGGGGTTTAGGCCTATGCAGAACAGCATAATTTGCGCTTTGGCACAGTACTACTGTTTGCTCTTGACTGAGTAACTTTGTTGGCATGTTTGTATGTCTCCATTTTGGCCAAAGTTATAATGTTATAACATTATAACTTTGGCCAAAATGGAGACATTTTAACGATGCACACATCCTATCCTGTTTCTCGTTATGATGCTTCAGCACTAAAGTAATCCAGTGGCAGTTGTCAGTATTGCACTGCTACAAACCATAACTGTAGATAGTTAGCAGTTAGCCAAACGTCATTTCCCAAACAGATACAGTTTAAAAAGGCATTTATGTTGCTATTGTGGTGTAACATGTATGTGTCATTATGGTTTGTTGTTTGTAACACCGTCATCCTAGATCAGCCGAGGCTGATGGCTAACCTCTGAGTCCAATTCTGAGCTTTTTACCTGGTAAAACTTTTTTCATCATGGAGATTTCAAATAAAATCACTAGCAAATAATAAAAACATAATATGTCAGTCTCTTCGATGCTATAATGACGATGTGACACTTTATACTCTAACAGACCCTTCACACTTGAACATGATGATGAGAGGTGATGGTATTTATGAGAGGCTCTTTCCATCTGACCTGAGCTGATTGAATACAATCCTGTCATTTACCTCCAGCCATTAAAAAGCGTCACCCGTAACCAGCAGGGTAATCAAAGCATGGCTTATGTAACAGACTTTTTAATAGGAGAAATACAGATTATTATGATGGATTATTAAAATAAGACTAGAAAAATCCTCGTACTGCATGAAAAATGTAGCCAGACTGTTAATGGTGATGATGTGGCTGTAAGCTCTTGTAGAAGAAGAAATCTGGTGCTATGCATCATGTTTGCTTTAACAGATTATTCTGTTTTACATACATACGGAAAGTGGACTAAAAGAGCATCTCAACCAAATAAATCACTAAATCTGATAGGCTTTCACCATGTAATGACTTGATTCATAAGGGTGGAAAAAAGATGTAAGAACTTCTCCATGAGTGACATTTAATAAATGTTACATTCAAAGATTATTTTAATGTCCTAATTCATGTTAGACCCTGGGTTTCTACATTAAGTGTTGCTGATGTTATCGGGTTATTTTATATTGGAAAATATGTTGAAAAACATATTCTGATTAATTTTAGTGTTTATTAAATGTTGTGTGAAATAACTAGGCAGCTTAGAGCAGAGGAAACTGTTTAGTATCATGGTGCAGAAACAATAACTCGTGCTGCTGTCCTCTCAGGGTGAATCACAGACCATGTGTCATGGCTGAAGAATTTCTAGCAGCCTGAGACGGTGCGTAGCACAATTACGAGCTTTGCTTTTGACAACATAAATAAGGCAAAACAAGGAGGGAGAATCACAGCTGACAGTACACGTAGCACTGGCAGTCAGGGAGCATCTGCACAGGAGAGGCAGGATTAGTGTGGGCAGGAAGAGTTGGCTAAGGTTACGGCAGCTAGTGACTCTTACGGACTTCTGAGAACCGGGGAAGAATTTCCTGTAGGAGACTTGTGAGGATGACTTGGCAGGAGCCGTGGAGACCTGGGAGGCAAACCCTGCCCATCAATCCACCTGGTGATGAAAGAAGAGGGAAAAACATCCAGTCTGCCCCGATCCTGACACCAAACTAGTCTCATATTGGTTTCTTGAACACCACAATGAGATCATCACATCCAAAAGCCAGTGTGGAGTCTATGCCACAGATAAAGCAGCTCTAAAGGCTGAAAGAAAAACTTCAGACACAGAAATATAGATAGAGTATGACAACAAAAACCTAAACCCATTACCAGGCAACAACTTTTATTTATCTATTCTACTTATTGCGGTCAGGCAGGAAGTCTCCCCCGTCTTTGTTTCTACCTTCAGATCCATTTCTTTTTTTCTCCTTCTGTCTGCTCAGCTGCATGTTTTTCTTATTTTTATCAATCTAATCTTTCCAGAGTTAAACATGGCTTCTCTCTCTGTACTCAGTGAGCTGTGAACTGCATCTGGACATACAGCACCAGTTATGATAACTTTACTTACAATACTAGTTGTTGACAGTGTTACAGTATATCAGATAAACACTTTTGTGTTTACATCATTCACTCTCATCTCATTAATGCTGCCGTTCTAACAGGTGTCTTTGTTGGCTCACTTTCATACATGACTATTTTTTTTCCATCTTTCGTCCTTTTCGTATACGTATTATCCTCCTCTGCTACCCTCCCCTCTTCCACACTCATGTCAGCCACACTCACTTGTCCTGAGGTGTGGAAGGTGGCTGAGATCGTTAGGGGAAATGACTCTTGTGCTGCATTCCAGCTCTGATAATAAAACTGCCACAAGGGGGGACAGCGTGATGACTGCAACACTGCAGTGATTAGAGCGAACACGCTCTCTGTCTGACTCGTTTGCTGCTCCTTTCAGTTGCTCTGTGTCAGTCGGTTGGTTTTTCCCGCCTTGCTTATATAAGCTTTTTAATGATGTCAAAAGAGAAGTATCACTTTCTGAAATATCACAGTAGCTGAAACTTGCATAATTTGACCACTAATACGTCTCACAAAGGCTTTCAAAGAGCAGGTCAATCATTTCATTTCTTCAAGAACAGAGGCAGCAGCCATTTAGCCTGCTTGTATTATATTCATATTTATGTAACGTAGTTCAGAGTTTAAATGTGTCATTTCAGGTTGTGTTTACCTGTTATAAATACAACTGTGCCTTTCAGATGCACATTAGTTACTAAAGTAGCATGCACACACTAGCAGTGGCGTGTTCATCCAAGACTGCGAAACGAACTTTGTTGAGTGTGATGACAGTTAGTCCCTAAGAATCCACAGTCTGGAATGTCCAGAGTGATGGGTGACCTGTGCTCGCGCACTGGAATTAACCACGCCATCACGCAGTCATCATGTCAAGCTTTGTTCACTGTGGCTTAAAACAGCAGCTTTACCACACATACAACATTTATTAAACAATAGTTATTAATATCAGCTGATGTTTTATCAAAACACTTTCAAATTTACTTCTGCCTACTCCTTTTCAAACAACTGTATGGAATGATTTTATGAAACGTTGGTGAATGTATATGTTTGAAATAAACATGGGGCGATCGTGGCTCAAGAGTTGGGAGGTCGCCTTGTAATTGGAAGGTTGCCGGTTCGAGCCCCGGCTCTGACAGTCTCGGTCGTTGTGTCCTTGGGCAAGACACTTCACCCGTTGCCTACTGGTGGTGGTCAGAGGGCCCGGTGGCGCCAGTGTCCGGCAGCCTCGCCTCTGTCAGTGCGCCCCAGGGTGGCTGCGGCTACAATGTAGCTTGCCATCACCAGTGTGTGAATGGGTGGATGACTGGATATGTAAAGCACTTTGGGGTCCTTAGGGACTAGTAAAGCGCTATATAAATACAGGCCATTTACCATTTATAAAAAAGAACTGAACTGAAATTTGCAGTCAGCTTCAGGTTTCTGTTTGTTAAGTCCAGTTACACACACACCTCACCAGTGGCTCACAGTTCTCATACATGTCTGCCACCAACCTCACATACTTCTTATCAGAGGTGGCAAAAGTACACGCTTTCTTTACTTAAGTAGAAGTACAGATACCTGTGTTTAAAAAATTTCCAGTAGATGTTGAAGTACTGAAGAAACAGAGAGTGAAAAAGTACCAGCTCTGAAATGTACTCATTATTATCTATTATATTCTATAGTCTACATATTATTCAAATCTAAATTCTGAGTCCCGTGTGGACTTTTATGTTTTTAAATATGTGTGAATATGCTAAATGATTGCATTGTAAACATTACTGGAATCTGCTCCAGTGCTCTAGATCTCAGAATGGTAGCAAGAGAAGGTCTTGAAAATCTCTACGTGCCTGTATGGGAATATGACCCAGAGCAAGGTGAGATTCCTGATGAACAGTCACAATGTTACACAATGCGCACTGTTTCATGGAATATCACTAATCATTTCCCAAATGACTTTAAGTGCACCTATTTATTTTTCTGCCAGGAGAGCCAAGGGCATCTATTACTCATTACACAATAACACGCCCAGTTTCACCAAACTTCACAAAGTGGTAGTTTGGGCAAATGCAGAAGCTTCATAAAGATCTGGGAAAGAGAAAAAACAAAACAACAGTGTGAACATTACTATGATATCATGATAATAAATCATTTTTACAAACTTTAATATGGTGTGCACTTTCCTGAATGCTGTACAGTCCTGCGTTTTACGTCTGCGTCTCTAAACCTGAACTCTAAAAGAGACACAAGCATACTTGATTTTAATTTCTAGTAATGTGATATTTTATTTGTTAAAACTTTGTGATGAAAACATCATGTAAACAGTGTCTGCCTGAGGTAATGCTATCTGGGTTAGTTACATGCGGGCAGTGTCAAAGTAGGAAGTGGGAGTGGCTGAAACAGAGACAATGTAAAAATAATCACACAGCTCGAGGAATGATGGAGGCGCCACACAAGCAGCAGAACAGTCCTGTTTGCACTGGAGTAAATGAAATACTACATACACAATCCTGTCATCAGGGGCTGTGTCACTGGAGCTCATCACACAAATGTCTGATAATTTTGATACAGCATCAACTGTATCAGCATCAACGAGTCTGTGTGTTACATGTATGCACTCACAGACATACTGTAAATCTGAATATTAGACTTAATGGCGCATGTTTATGATTGAAACAAGGAGAGTTACATACATTTATACAGCGGTGACGGTTCCAGGGATTCCAAGGGAGGGTCTGGGGCAGGGGATACACGCTCCTCTTCCTACAGTCCGTGACAAGAAACACACTTGCACTCATCCAGGTTGGGTCTAAGGGAAACAGGCAAAGGTCCAGGAACATCTGTACATGGAGACAGAGGCAGCCTTTGGGGGAGAAGAACCAGGAAACACAAGGAGGTACGCTAGAGACAGCCGGGGCTACACTTACAAAGGTAAGTACAACGATCCAGTGAGGAGCCACAATCCACTGAGGTCTTGACTATTGTCTGGATCAGTCAGCAGTGATGAGCAGCAGGTGAACAGTGTGTGGGTGTGGGGATCAGTAGGAAACTGGGGCCCCGATGCCGCCCTGGCGGAGTAGGTGAAAAACAGCACACCAGAGAAAGCAATGGAGGACCATGAGAGTTAGTGAGTGTGACCAGATTGTTGTGTTGTCTTCTTTTCTTTGTATGTTGTAACCAGTCCATTAGGAACTGTTGGAGTCCTGGAAGCCGGAGGTAATGCCATCAATATCTGTCAGCACGCAATAGGAGGTCAGCAGTAGGGTGTGTGTGTGTGTGTGTGTGTGTGTGTGTGTGTGTGTGTGTGTGTGTGTGTGTGTGTGTGTGTGTGTGTGTGTGTGTGGAGGGAGGGGGGGGTTAGAGGTTTAATGACATTGTAAAAAGCTCTTTTTCTCATTTTTGTCAAATCTGTGTCTTACATGCAAATGTAACAGACTTTGAGTGTGTTTTGTTGCCTTGAGGAAACACTAAATGGAAAGAAGGAGCTCTGTGTACCACTGTTATATGGGGCTTTATAAAACACACTTTTGTTTTCTTTCATCTTTTTATATTTTCCACATATGAATGTATTTCCACTGTACGTGTAGTAAGACACTCAAATGCAAATTGTCTTGTTCTTTGGCTATTTCCAGAGCGAGCTGACTGAGCCAGCTTCTGATTTGGTTTCTCCTCCAATGCTACTGGTATAAAACCAGTCTTTGCTACGTCCACCTTCGTAACATTACAATGACTTTGCCCTTTTCCTGCTCTGGTCACCTCTCACTTGGATTACTGTAATGTCATTCTCTCTGTCTAAATGGGACACTACTGACCATATTACACTATTCCCATCCAGCTTCACTGGCTCCCAATTCCTCAGATTTCTCAATAAAAGATTCTGCTTCTTACTTTCAAAGTCCTTAATGATTTGGCACCTCCCTATCAGTCAGACCACCTTCACCCTTACACCTCTTGCCATGCTTTATGCTCAGCATCATCCTGAGTGCTCCTGGCTTCAAACCAAACATCATGGCGACACCTTCATCAGTTTGATGATTTTACAAAGTTCAAGTCTTAACTCAGAATCCATCTCCTTTGTTCAGCATGTCAGCTATATCCTGCTTTACGATTGGATTATTTCTGGATTTCAAATCTCTTTTATTAATATTATTATTATGATGCACGATTTTGTGCTTCCTTCAATCGGAAACATCGTGCTTTGAAAATTCAAAAGGTTCAACGGGTCTATCGATTACTTAATAATAAGCTCAAATGGTATGCTAATAATCTTTATAAAAGATTTAATTTAAATATAGCTTATAACAAAGTTCTATCTCTCTACAGGTGAAAAGAAAAAAGATAACAATAATAATGAAATCTGTTAACTGATAGAAATCCAGAGTTAATTAGAGGCCACGATAAAGTTTCCAGCAGCTGCTACAGTGAAGCATTTTAATAACTCAATAAAGTAAATCTACAACACCAATCTATATAAAGGCCTGGTGTAGTTAAATCAGACTGTTAGGGAAATATTTAAACTGCATGTAACACCTGATTTTTTATGTGAACAGTAAGAAAGACCGGTAGTGACAAAAAGTACTTCCTTGCTGTATTTAGGCCATTTGTGTTAAAAATAACATGAACTAATGCTAAATATATGCATTCCCACTCCTGTTGTGTGAAAATAGCCTTATCTGTTCAAAGGTTGCACTAGAGAGGTCACATTTACAACATGTGTATGCTAGTCTTTCCAGAGCCAGAGGGAAGGGGAAGGTATGAGGTGTCATGTGCATCTGGGATCAGTTTAGGACAGAAATATACAAGGATTGTTCACTGAAGGTTAGAGCAGAATTTGCTATAATTTCAGAAAGGTGTGCCTACTGAAAATGAATTACAGTTAGTTTTTAGGGTTTTTTAAAGCAGACTAACAAAGTGCACGTGTATGGAGCTACCAGGAAGTCAGCAGGAGGCTTCCTTACACATACTGCAAAGACTGCAGCATCTGAGTCCCTCAGAGAAGAGGGGCATAAAGATGATGTATATTTGATCAAGTTGAAATATTTGAGCTGTCATTTTGTCATCCGATATTGACTCATAAATGAATCCATGAATAGCCACAGTGAGCCAGGTATCACAGCTCACTAACTGAGGACACATGGCCTCCACATGCATTTAGATTTTGCATGTTCTTTCTTTTATTGTCATGCTTAACTTATATGCGCATCTTGAAAAAGAAAACATGGTTCATAGTAGGTGGGTTGTTCCTTTGTTTAGGAGTGATGCTAACGTGGCATCGATTGCACACCAGGAACAACCCCCGAGACCTGCAGCTCTGAGAATGCTCTGATATTGTTGCCTGCCATCACAATTAGGGGCAGCTGTTTCTCAGGAGGTAGAGCAGCTTGGAAGGTTGGTGGTTCAATCCCCAGCTGTTCCAATCTGCATGTTGAAATGTCCTTGGGCAAGATACCAAATTGTCCATCAGTGTGAGTTTGATGGCTAGAAAGTGCTTGTATTATAAGAGTGTCTGAATGGGAAAATGTGACCAAGAATAAAGGTTTTTGACCATATAAAGTAAGAACAAGTCCACAGTGCGGCCATCTGTCCTGCTTTCAACACATCAGCTCAGAGCTGACTGACTTGCTTCGTAATATAGAAGGGTACAGGTCCATTGTAATCAAATTTATTTAAATTACCTCCTGATAGGTGTGTGTGTGTGCATACATACATATATATATATATATATATATATATATTAGGGGTGCAACGATACACAAAATTCACGGTTCGGTTCGATACTTTGGTGTCACGGTTCGATATTTTTTCGATACAAAAAAATGTTCATGCCTTTTTAATTTGTCATTTATTAAAATTATAAATATATATTTTAACTCAAAAGTACAGTTTTTAAATTTAACCCTAACCCTTGTGCGTGTTTTTTATTTTGACAGCGAATGCGCACCTGCGGACCACTTATGTGCAGCCCTGGTTATTTAGCTCGTCATATTGCAGCCACAGAAATTTTTTGTCCATGAAACCATAAAGCTGCACTTTCTTTTTGCCTTATAGTCTGATTTGTCATAACTTCTTCCGTTTTGTGGTAAGCTTTTCTTTGGCTGTCACTTCTTCACCCTGACCTGTCTTATTTGGCTCAGCAGAACTGAAATATAACTGCTTTTACACACCACTCACATAAGCTCAGCGATTCTCTGCGCGATCAACCTCTCACATGTTTAAGCTTGCTGCGGGAGATTTCACTTGTCATGTTTGCATAGTAAGCTAACGATTAGATAAGACGATGTCAGAGGAATTGGTGCACAAATTATCATCACTCACAATCAGTGCTGTCGCTCTCTATACACAGTTCACGCGATTGCAAAGTGAAAGCAAAAAACAAGCGCAAATTCAAACGCGATTTCAATATGTCACATATTGACAGTGGCTCACGATGCCAATGACATAATTACCCAGCTACATTTCCGAAAGAATGCAAAAGCATTGACATATATTTTTCCTTCCTACAATAGCCCGACGGGCAGGGCAGAGATAGATTTTGGTAGCCCGACTGGAAAAATCGCTAGCCCGGGACGTCGGGCTAGCGATTTGCGAGCCCTGTATCTGATTGAGGAATCACTCATCTTTGGAAAAGAGAGTTTATTACAGAGAAATGCTCTTTCCAAAATAAAAGCTATACTATCACGCTTCTTCTGGGCTATATTCTCAGCAGCATATTAAACATATCAGGTCCCCATAAGGAGAATCATGTGCTAACGGCTGTCTAAATGACTCGGGTAAAGTTTGTAGCATGCATGCTTGTTGTTTTTGTCTGCTTCCACTTGTCTTTGCACTAGGATGATGTCGGCGTAAATGTGCAGTCATATTCGTTGTGTTCCCACTAGTGCTGTCAGCGTTAATCTCGTTGAAATGACGTTAACGCCACAACACGGCAAATCTCCGTTAACGAGCTACCCGGATCGCCCCGTGCTGGGGCTGGACGGCCAACACGTTAACGAGCTAACTGCGCTAACACACTAGTTCCCACCCATGTAATTGAGCATTGCGTGGCACATCCAACATACTGTTTTACTTTAGTCCATGACCGCTTACCTTCAGGGTCATACGTCACATGAAAACCAAAATAATTCCAAACGCCAGATCTGAATGAGGGTGGGAGTTCAATTTGCCATGTTGCAAGGAGAGCTTAACTTCTGTCTCGCTAGCTTGCCCTGCGCTCTTCCTTCTGACATGCTGTCTGTGTTGAGCGCTCAGTGGATCTGCGCCGACGTAGAGCGGAGTAGTCGAACGCAGATTCACTGAGCGCTCAACACAGACAGCATCGTCAGAAGAAAAGTTGATAAAATAAATTACAAATTTTGTATTGTTCGATACATATGCGTACCGAACCGAAAGCACTGTATCGAACGGTTCAATATCGATACGAGTATCGTTGCACCCCTAATATATATATATATAATATATATAGATTATTACTATTTTAAATATATAAATACTATTGATGTATAGGTATATATATTATATATACATCTAACAAAATATACACCACGGTATATTAATGTTTATCACATATCACTTATACTAACACATATGTCATTACTTGATATATATATTACATATGATATTTGTATATTTACATTGCTCACTGAGGGGTATATCGGTATATAAATATATATATGATTATGTTTATTTGTAGTAGTATTTATATATTACTTTATTATAGTGTATTGATATATTATATATATATGATATGATGTATATATATGATATATATGATATATATGTATAATATAGTATTATATTATAGTATATTTGTATATGAGTATATATTAGTATTATATGGAATAGTATAGGTATATATATATTTTATAGAGATATGATTTTAAATTTAGTAAATGGTATTTCGCAGAAGACATGCAGCTTAGTCGGGAATCTTAATTGGAAGAATCCAAATTGCCATCTAGGAGTGAATGTGAGAGAGCTGGTTGTCGTGTCCCTGTGTGGTTGGCCCTGGCGACAGACTGGCGATCCTGGGTCAGGGTGGTATAATAGTTGATCAAATATGGGAGAGGTGGATTTAAGGTAATATTATATATAATATATATGAGTGAGTGTATATATTATATGATTATATATATAGACACTCTGTTCTGCATAGGCCTGAACCCCCTCAGTGAGATCATTAACAAGACTGGCTACGGATACCGACTACGGAACGGAAGCAGTTGTCAGCCACCTCCTGTACATGGATGACATCAAGCTGTATGCCAAGAGTGAACGAGACATCGATTCACTGATCCACACTACCAGGCTATACAGCAATGACATTGGAATGTCATTCGGACTGGAGAAGTGTAGTCGGATGGTAACAAAGAGAGGGAAGGTAGTCAGAACTGAGGGGATTGAACTACCAGAAGGCAACATTGCAGACATAGAGGACAGTTACAAGTACCTGGGGATCCCGCAGGCAAATGGGAACCATGAAGAGGCCGCTAGAAAGGCTGCAACCACCAAGTACCTGCAGAGGGTCAGGCAAGTCCTGAGGAGTCAGCTGAATGGTAAGAACAAGATCCGGGCCATCAACACGTACGCCCTGCCCGTGATCAGGTACCCTGCTGGGGTAATAGGCTGGCCAAAGGAGGAGATAGAAGCCACTGACATAAAGACAAGAAAGCTCCTTACCATGCATGGAGGGTTTCACCCCAAGTCCAGCACCCTGAGGCTGTACGCTAAGCGGAAGGAAGGGGGCCGGGGACTGGTGAGTGTCAGCACCACAGTCCAGGATGAGACAACGAACATCCAAGAATACATTGGGAAGATGGTAGTACTTTGACTTTTGGGAACCTTGCTAAACAGCAGCAGATTCAACCATCCAGATCGATGGCATGCCACGCTTTCATGTGTATCGAGACCATCTGGCAGGGAAATATCCAGGATGTGTACATAAACAAAAGTTGGTACAAATCTTGGTTTTGGTAAACAGTCACGGTGTCGAGATCCTGAGAATATTTGACTGTCAAAGCCGGCCGCACTGTCTTGCAAGTTTACAGTGGTGTTTTTCACGATTGTTTACATCTAATAGTAGTTAAAGAAGAAGTACAGACAGGTTTATTGTGAAATGCTCCAGTAAAAGCTCCACTGGGTTTTGTTGTGCTGCTGCTGCTCTGAGGGTTACTGTTCTTCATGGGTCTAAACAACTAAATGAAACATAAATGTTGTTCATTTATGCTGTTTAAGCTGTTGGAGGTGCTGACTGAAATCCCGGATGCCTCTCTCTCACAGGCAACAGTACCTGCCATAATCACCCTCATTTATATCATTATAGGGTCTTGCCCATACAACATACAGCTCCTCGAGGCAGCTGTTATTGTGATTTAATGCTATATAAGTAACACTTGAAACTGAAATAAATTTATTCTAATTGAATTCCCAAAAATGACTGAATGACTAAAAGATGGTGGCCTCCACCCTCATGGTCACGAAGTGCTTCAAACGGCTGGTTATAGCCCTGATAAAGGACATCGATGTCACTGTGGATCCACACCAGTATACCCACAGGAAAAACCATTCCACAGACGATGCCATGTCATCAGTAGTTCCTGCATTTTTCACAAACCTGAAAAGTTTATGCCTGCTCTTTCTTTCTTCAATCTAATTTCTTCCATCAAAATTCACAACATTTACTCCTCTCCCATCATTTTCAGCACGAAGGATGCATGAAGGGTGTTGGCAGCAGCCTCTTGATGACCTTACATATACAGCAGCGTCCTGTATTTTTGAAGACGCTCCTCACCCAGGAGATACACCTGTCCCCTCCCATCAGGTAGGAGGCTGTGAAGAATCAGGTGCAAAACTCTGATTTTCAGAGGCTTCAGAGGAAATGTTTACCCAGCTTCTGGAATACTGCCAGGGCATAGTTAATGCTAAAGACTCACAGGAAACATTTACAACCTGTTCCCAACATTTCCCAACATGGAATGTTTGGCACAAGCTGTGAGCCAACCTCTGTAATGAACTGTTAGGTAAATTCTTGTGCTAAAATGCCCAGTGACTGTAAGTCTGGCCAACACATCCCCAGAGACAGGGCTACAGCCCCCAGTTAGCTCTGCCCCCCTGGAGAATCTAAAGCAAGAACAGCCACAGTCCCTGTCCCAAGTTAAGCTCGTTGGGTTCTCTGCTAAGCCACCCCAAGCCAGAGGTGCGTCTCCTTGGCCATCGCCATTGTAGGCTGCCATCGAAGCCACTTGAGGGTCTCCCTCACCATCATCAGCCGCTGGCCTCCATAGTTACTCCATCTCTGTTGATGCCCACTCAGCGAGCCTCCAGAGTTTCTCCATCTTAGCTATTGACCTCCTGGCAGACCCCGTGAACTATGTTGTCAGCAGTCCCTGCCTCTGAATCAAGCCAGTGTTCAAGCTGACTCCCTGATCTGCGCTGCCTTCTGTTTAGCTCCATGGACCAGGCCCCTGGACTATATTTGTTGTTTTATTTGAGCTCAGAGACTCTTTTTGTTCTGATTTTGTTCCCAATGCACCCCCAAACCATCAGAGATGCAACCCTTTGAACTGAGCACTGATAACAAGATGGTCCTCTTTTCTGTGGTCTGGAGCATGCAGCATCCATGTTTTCCAGAAAAATGTTAGAATTGTCTGACCACACAACTCTTTTCTTCTTTGCCTATTTCTATTTTAAATAAGCTTTGGCCCAAAGAAGACAGCAACATATATAGTACGCATGCATGAACCATCAGTTGCTCCTGCTTTTTTCTCCATACTTTAACTTTTCTTTCTCTTTTACTCTTACTTTACGTTTTCTCTTTTACGTAATTTCCTCAGGGACTAATAAAATATTATGATTCTGATTCAGTGTGTCTGGATCATTCTTCTTCTTTGCATCATACACTATATTATTATTTTTTACAAAGACTTGTGAAACAGTGGGTTACTTTCAGCAGGTCCAAACTTTGCTTCAGGTCCCAAAGTCAAACTAACACTGAGAGTTACAAACTGTCTACAAACTTTCATCTTTAAGAAAACGATCAGTGTGGCTGCTCTACCAGGTGTAACAATTAAGTTTAACATCCAGGCATCCATGAAAACAGAATTTATGAAGTAGCCGTGCAACAATTTAATTCAATTTATCCAATTATGAATTCTCCTACTACTTGATATTCCATAGTCAGCTGTTAGTGGTATTATAACAATGCTGAAGTGAAGTCAGCCTTGAATACAGATCTGTTGCCAGTTGAACTAATAACTGGATAAATTTTCCCGTAGTGGTTTCTTTTTAGGACTACTTACTTTTCCACTAGTTTGTTCCCTCTCATTCAAATGAGCTAATGTTTTTCATGAGAGTTATATTGTCTCAGTTTAAACATTTGGTATCTTTTCTGTGTTAGACAATGTGAATAAAAGTGAATAAAATACAGGTTCGTGATATGTGCAAATCATTGCATTCTGTTTTATTTACATTTTACACTGTCCCAACAATTTGGGAATTGGGAATGCAGATGTTATTAAAAATGTGTTAGCATAGCTACTGTATATAGTTTATACATATATCAGAATCAGAATACTTTATTGATCCCTAGGGGAAATTATGTTGGTTACAGTGCTCCAGTACAAACAGTAACAAAAACAGACAATTCAAGAAGTTAGAAATAGCACAATATACATACATACATACATATAAGTCACTTACTGATTAATATCTGAAAAAGAAAGAAAGAAAGAAGAACATGTGCAGAAAGGGTGTAGCTATTGCAGTGTTTACAGTGTGTTAGATGGAGGAGTTGTACAGGGACCTGGCCACAGGCAGGAATGGTTTCCTGTGTTGTTCAGTGGTGCTTTTTGGTAATCTCAGTCTTTTACTGAACGTGTTCCTGTGACTGACCAGCATGTCATGGAGTGGGTGGGAGGTATTATCCAACATTTTCTTTATCTTGGACAACATCCGCCTCTCTGACACCACCTTAAGAGAGTCCAGCTCCATCCCCACAACATTACTGGCCTTGTGGATCAGTTTATTGAGTCTGTTATCATCAGCAACCCTCAATATACTCCTCCAGCATGCAACAGCATAGAGGATTGCACTGGCCAAGACAGAGAAACTGTAACAGGCCACATGCTGGTTGGCGCATGTGCACTGATATGACAGGAATTTTGGGCTTTTATATTTTTATCCATTCATTGTTAAGTTCTTAGACACTTATTGGCAGCATGATAGACAACAGGCATTGACTTCCTCTTCTCTTAAACTAAAACTGACAAATTAAAGTTGTACTAGCTGTTTCTTTCATACTTTTATTGGCCATTTTCTCATTTTAAACATAGATTTTGTTTTTAACTAATTAGATTCATGTTATGGTTAGAACTCATTTTAAAGTTTCTTTTTATGTAAAAGTGCAAAGGAGCTAGAGCTTCACTGGCACTTGGTTTTCATATATGCTTGAGAAATGAATGATCACTGTTCTGGTTCCCGCTAAAGACACAAATTGCAAACCTACCTGCCGTTAATGTGAGTTATAAGCTTTGATTCATGCCCTATTATCCTGCATTGTCTTATCTAACGTTGCAGTTCTCTGAGCCATCAAGGTCACACGCTCTCTTCTTAGAAAGTGCACCACAATGAATTTACAATGAATTCTTGTTAGGGTCTTTGTGTTGCAATATAAAACAACTGCTGTTTTGAATCTGTGATACATAAATAAAACTTGAATAGAATTAAATTGACCGTGATGATGTAAAAAGGAAGAAAGGAAAGCACGATGCATAAAAGTCGACACAGCCAAAGTCCTGTTATTTCTACACTCAGTTTCATATGTTGCTGCTTTTCTCACAACTAAGAAATGGCTTTATTACAGAAACATAATTACCCTGTGGGGGGGGGGGGGGTTGCAAGTCAAAAATAGACACAAACTGGTAATATTTGAAACATTCAGTGTCTACCAACAAGTTAACGAGTTAACTGAAGCTGGCTTATTGTTTATGGAAGTGAATTTTGATGGCTATTTTTGGAATGGTTGTGAATGATTAGCAGTAGGTGGAAATGTCTAAGCTGTGGGCTGGAAGAAGGTCAGAAAGAAACTACACAGTCATAAGAAAAAAAAACAGAAAAAAACAGACGTTTGTCAGCAGTCAGTTTCTTTAATATCTTGGTATACTTTGTGGATTTCTTGATGAACAGAAATAAATACATTTAGTAAGTGCAAAAAATATCCACACACATGCATAATGATCTCCAAATGCAATACAAACAAAGGCATTGTGTCTTAATTAATCCACTTCTTAAACCAAACCTGTATCCTCGATTTGGACTGGGCACTATTGAGGTCTTCCAACACTAATTCAGCTCAATTCAATTCGGTTTTATCTGCATACACTGAATCACAACAAGAGTTCATTCAAGGAGCTTTACATTTTACAGTCATTCAGAGAAAACAACCCCCCTATGGGAAACCACTTTGCAACAGTGGGAAGGAAAAACTCCCTTCTTAACAGGAAGAAACTTCCAGCAGAATCAGGCTCAGGGGCAGCCAGCTGAGGGTGAGGGGAGGGAGATTAATAATAATTAATGGTTAAATGCTGAATAGTGTATAAACACATGGTGAATTAAAAAAGATGAGTCATGAAGAAACGTAACACTGACATCTAGTTACAGTACTGCAAAAAAGTTCCTTTGGTTTATATTATGCTATGAAAATAGAAGGCAGATGCAATGACTGATAGAAATATGTGCAATCATACGTGGAAATGCAGTTATACAAGTCAAAAGCGGAGATTGTACAGTTCTAGCAAGCTTGAAAGTCATCTTTATTCTTCAACACAGTCTGACATCTTTATCCAACATTTCTTTAAATGGCTTTCATGCTGCCCCACACCATGAAAGTGCCCCCACTGTTTTTTACAAATGGCTGTAGACGCTCACTGTTGTACCCCTTTTTTGACCTCGTACATACATTTTGACAACTTGGCTTCCTCACCTTGTAGGACCCGTTGCTACTGATTTTCAGTCCAGTTTATTTTAAATATTGTTTTCAGCAAACATTGTAAAACACTTTCACATTGCAATGTTTCTATGTATGAAACAACTAAAATGAAACAACTTATTACTTCATTCATTCAGCCATGTTTCAATGGGAAAGCAGGCTCATGTGGGGTTGAGGAGCTGCTTAAAGCACACAGCTGAGAGTTGTTTCTAGCAGTGCTTTGGCAATAAGCTAAATGATGACAGGAAGCTCAGAGGATCATCCATGACTGACTGTCTTTTAGTCACATCCTTATCAGGTGCTACGTTTCTTACTCACAATACAGCTTTGGACACTGAGAATAGAATAGAATAGAATAGAATAGAATAGAATAGAATAGAATAGTCCCAGCCACTATGCAAAATGAAACTGTGGGTGGTCCACACCAACCCTGCATGGTGTAAAATATAAGCAGTAGGACAGCACAAACACATCAGAGGACAGACAGCAAAGTGCTCGAAAGTAGTGCAAAGGACTTAGTCTGAGTAGAGTGTGTGTGTGTGTGTGTGTGTGTGTGTGTGTGTGTGTGTGTGAGTGTGAGATGGGGGGGCAGAGGGCAGCCAATATTTTTTTGGGCGGTGTTAATGACCCTCGGTACAGCCTTCCTGTTCTCAGTAATGGCCCCTGTGTACCAAAAACACCAGCAGCAGGAGAGCATGCTCTCCACAGAGGAGCGGGCGAAGGCCAGCAGCAGCTCCTGGTCCAGGTTATTCTTCCTTAGGTCATGGAGGAAGTGCAGCTGCTGCTGGGCCTTCCTTATCAGGGCACTTGCATTGTGGTTCCAGCTGAGCTCAGCAGATGTGGGTGGGGGTCACCATTGGGATTCTGATATGCTACGATGGGTCACTGGAGTCATACAACTTCTTTATCTCAATAAATCGCGTTCAGTTCTTTCAAGTGATCTCCTCTTATTTAAATTCTTTCACTAGACCCACAAAGGATTCCTTAACCTAGTTTCAACAGTTCCTTCCTACAGTTTCATAGCTCACATCCATTCATGCTATATGTGCTATATAAATGTAAAATGTAATCTTTAGAAGGAGACGTGCATTAATATTATTATGGTATGTGCACACATCAGTTAAACATGGGGTAGTTGGTTGCATGCCTGTTGTCCACAAGAGTCCATAGTCTGGGTGAAATACTGTAGAGGCCTTGTGAACGACAGGCTTGTTGACCTGCTTGCTGTCTTTCACTGGTCAAAGACCACGTCTACCTGTTCTCTTTACATCATGCTAAGTTAGAGGTGTTTATATTTAATCATAAATGTGTAACTGTTGCTTTTTAAGAAAGAAAGAACTACTTAGCCCTGTTTGCTTTGACCTTACAACCGAGTGCTTTTTTTGTTTTATTATTTTTAAAAATTGTATTATTTTTGGTGTCTGTCTGAAATCACAGTGATTTTTGATTAGTATTTATCCAGCAACCTCTAAAATATCCTAAAATGTTGTGTGTTCATGTACCTAACCTGATGTTGACGGTTGTTTCAGTTTTGCTCCATAAAGCTGCAAACTTGGATATTTAATCATGCACAACATGAAGGTCAAATTTTCTTTCTTATGACTCTATTAGCTTTAGTGTGTGTATAAAGAAACACAAAGAGCTAAGAGACCGAGAAAAGATATTTAACCATCATGTTTCTTCATCAAGCATCTGCTAGTAATGAATCATACCCCATTGAGTGGCAGTGCCCAGTGACAGCATGTCATTACTGGGCGGGTCATACAGTCTACGAGTGCTTAAACACATGATTGGAACAGCAGCCAGTTTGAACCTTGTCCATACATGTAAGACTAAAAAAATCTGAAAAGGAAAATGAGAATAAAATTAATTGTAGAAGCTGCCCGTCAACTTAGAATACATATAGTGAACACTGAAAAACACTAAAAAATATTGCTTCCATTAACGTCTGTACAAGTACAAGTGCAATAAAATGTCCACTGAAAGAAGAGTTGTACGAGTTGAACAATGACATAAAACATATTGTCAGTTTTGTACAGTAGCTTAGCCATTTGACTGATATTAACCTGACTGAGCTTCCACTGCTGAAAATGGGCCAAGAGGCAGAAAAACCCTCCAATAATCAACAACTAAAGAAAGAACTAAAAATGGCAGGACAAAGTTTCTCAGCACAGCATTAAAAAATTGCATTTTATCTTTTATCATGTAACTATTGCATATAAGCCCCAAAATTAAAGCACAGTGGTTCATACAATATGTTTGTTTAGTTTCTTAAATGCTGAGAAACAAAGGCTCTAAATGCCTGTCTTCTGTCTGACAGCATCACATCTGGCACATGTAGACATGTAGTATCTTTCTCTGTGTAACAAATTAGAAAAGTGCAGAATTCTTCCATAAAAAACATGTGAATTGTTCACTGCTGCCTGCGCCAATTTCATATGATAGCCCTCCAGCTGAGAACCTGGTGAAATGTCAATTAGCCTCCATCCACCTCCACACGGTGTGCTCAGCTTCATAGGGTCCAGGGCTAATCGCTCATCATTTACCCCTGGTACATGTCTGCAGGGAGGTGAGCTAGGGGCAGCGGTATGTGCACATGTGGCTCATCACTTCAGAACACATTAGTTTGACTGGGCTTCGCCAAACCTTAACCAAACTTTATTCTAATCTGGAGTTGAGGAACAGTTACTCCATTTTTATCTTGCATTTAAAAGTGCTTTAATACAAGTATTTTTCATACGCCACCTTAATTACCTAATACAGTTAAATGTCATTTACATCACTTCAAAAATGCAAAATGTTCAACACAACATTTCGACTTGATAACCCACAATCAGGTCTGAGGGATTAGCACTGGTCTGGTACTAAAAAACTCCAACAAACAAAACTTGACATTTTGAGTTATTATGTTGAAAATTTAAAATAATAAACCAGTACTTGTACCTGTGCTGTAAACATACTAACATCTATATTTGTGCCAATTCTATGTTTGGAATTCAGGCAGGTCTCGCGATATAATTACGACTATGGCTCAGAAATAAAAATGAATGAGCTCAATTACTTGAAGAGTCACTAATATGGTATTTCCAAACCAACTACTCACCATGTACTGTACTTACAGGGCTGATAAAGTTAAGAAGTGATTATAAGGGTCAGCTATCCAAATGCCAACTTCCAAAATCCTTTCTCATTTGTTCTTGAGTAATTACACATTTATAACAAAGTGTGTTGATGCGTATTGTCACAAAGTTATGGCAGTGAAAGCCAAACAGATGCGATGTTCCATGTCGTGAGTAATTCAACTCTAAAATGAAGCTCTGACACTGAGCAGCAGAGAGAGCTTCAGAGGAGTTTGAACGCCTACAGCAGTCAGGTTAGACTCTACTCCCACGTGTGGGAACATTAGTCACACCTCGTTAATTTCCCCAGCACTGATGACGGAATCAGGTCGCGTATAAAAGCTGCACCTGTCCACCGTTGGACAGCCAGTGGAGCAGAGACGGACTGAGTGCGCGTGCGTCAGCTGGTCCTCACAGAAAAGAGCAAGAAAAACAAAAGAAAATGAGTTTGACTGTCTCTGTTTGCGGCGTGTCTCTGCTGTTACTGCTTCATTTCGTAGGAGCCAAACCCGTTTCTGACCTTCAGGTGAGTTTACCTGAGCTTTCAGCTGGTGTAAATGTCTCCTTTTATAATGATGAGTTATTTATTGCTGAATCTTTGCGGATTAGTTTCTTAGCACTGTGCAGAAATGGCAACTTTATTCTAAAAGCATCTTTATTTCATTTCTCCTCAGAGTTTCAAGCAGCTTTTAGAAGAGGAGATCAACGCCTCACCGTTACTCCCCGCAGACGAGACTGAGGTGGAGGGGAAAGACCTGCACACGGGCAAGTCGGTGTTCGGAGCGCCAGAGGAACAGCCATGGGACTCCTCTGACCCCAGTAACTCCGCACTGGTGGCTAAACAGAACCTCCTTTCCCGCATCTTCAAAGATCTCGTGAGGACCTCCAAGCGCTCGTGGAGCCGGTATAAGAAGGGTGGGATGAGGAGCTGTTTCGGGGTCCGATTAGAGAGGATCGGTTCCTTCAGTGGGCTGGGATGCTAAAGGTAAGAAGCAGAAAACTTTCCGTTTAACGCTATTTGGAATAGTTGCAAGACAGAAAAAAAGACAAACATAGTTTCAATGTCTTTCTTTTCATTCTGAGTAACAGAAACAATTTGCGCTACTAAATGTTACATTTTATGAATAAATGCAGTTAAAATATTGTTTTGATGCAGAGGTATTTTGCGTTCATGTATAACTTGATATGATTTGTTAATATGAATATAAATCGATGGTAGAAGCAGTATTATGGTCCCTATGTGGAAGATTTAAGTCACATCCTATTTTATTTATTTATTTTTAATAAATATCATTATACATATAATTAATCAGATCGGATTTCGTATGTCATTGTGTGAGAACAGCTGGGCAGTTCTAGCAGGTGAGGGTGGCTCTTCACTGGGACTAATAACGTGTTGTTCTGTCAGCAGGCGGGGACCTTCAGCGCATCAGTGTGAAACGCAACCAAGAGCCGAGCTCCCCTCACGCCACAAGGTTTTGACTGACACTTTAAAGGGCGGTTGATTCAGACTCTGCTGTACATGGTTCATATTCAAAACTGTGTTTTCCTTTTTCAAATGTGAGCTGTTAAATTATTATAAATGTATTTATTATTTATTTTTTGCTGTTGTATAAGAGTTGCCTTGTAATAGAATGTACTGCAGTAAAACAGTTATTTTGCATAATTGCTGAGTGTTGCATTCAATTCTTTCCTGACATAATTTAAAGCAGCTCCAGACTTTCCCAGGAAATATTTTAATGAGATGAAATAAAGGTGTCTGTGATATGGGGAGCCGGTACCTGAAGGATTTGTTTGGTTTGTTTCATTTGATCATGTGATCACCTGATAGGAAACAAGATCACTTCTGCTGATTTTATTGCTTCCATTAGGAGCAATATAGACGTTTTTTTTAAATGCCTATATTTCTTAAAATATAATGAATATATTTTTTAAAATTTCCGTGAATGCACTCTGACTCTCACCCCATGATAGCTGAGCTAGGAGCCATCCCACCCTGAACTGGTTAGCAGGAGATGGATGGATGAAAATAAAAAGCTGCTGGGTTAGGCTTCACAAGCAGTCCATAGCCAAAGCTCTCATATTTGAGTATTTGAGGTACAAGATATAAATCACAGCTTTCAGAGACACGGCATATGAAACATTTGGTTCCACATGTTCTTGACTGTACATGCCAGTAGACCAAAATGAAAAAAACAAGCAAACAATTAATGTTAAAAATGACAAAATGAATCAAACTGAATTTCACCAAATTTCTACAACTTTGTTGTAATTTCTCAACCAGTCTCAGAACAAAAAAGAAACCAATAAAAATTCTCAAATGATGAGCAAAAGTACAAAAATGAAGTATTTTTTAAAATATACTTTTTGGCTTTATTAGACAGAAACAGTGAAGGCTGACAGGAAAGTGAAGGAGAGAATGGAAGACATGCAGCAAAGGACCAGGTCCAAACCCGGCCGCCTGCTCTCAGCCATGCTACATATGGTCACCTGCTTATCCAACTGAGCTAAACTGGTGCCCAAAAATAGACACTTTTTTTTTATTATGTCAGTGACTACTTCACAGATAAATGTGCTCTGTCACTGCACTGTTTCTGTGCTGTTCAGATGAAAGCATAATGTAAAATATATTAGCCTGACATCAGCCTTATTTATCTTGTTTTAGATATTGTCTAATAGCTTCACTGCATGAAACTTCATTGTGTTTTGTCTGATACATTATATAATATTATATGAATCATATAATATTCTGCTGTACAGTAACAAGTAACTATATCTTACAAAAAGAAGAAAAGAAGTGCTTCATAACTGATGGCTAATCCTGCGGGTTGGCAGGTAGAAGTACAACGCACAGAAACAGTAAGACTGGCTAAATATGTGGGGTCAGTCAGTCGGGATTAAATACCAGCCCCTCGGTCAACGAACATCTAAAAGTTGGAACTGAATAGTTTTTTATTGACCACTCAAAGGGTTTTCATGTTTTACCTACTTATTACTTAACACAGGTGTTGTTGACTGTCGTTAGAACCTCATTTCAAGTTGTTGCCACAGTCAAGGACAGGATCTATTAGTGAAACAAACCTAATTAGTAGTGAAGCTTGTCAGGTGGGCATGTATACACTCGTAGAGTATTAGATGCTTCCTTTAGTTACTACTTCTCAATTTTTTGACCCATTCCTCATGACTATTGTTCCAATATAGACACATTTTACCAGCACAACCAGTCCAAACTATGTCGGGGCCTTTTTAAATTGTATGACTGTTTTCATCAGTTAGACACAAATACCTCAAATAATACGAGTGAGTATCTGCTCAAACACTGGATCAACCTTCTGTTGTCATTAACTGGCTGATTTGCAACAGTCAAAATTAAAGTCCACACAATAATCATCTCTTCTTAATGCCCCCAATAGCACTCACAGACAACTGGTTTAAATTCCTCAATGCATGAGCAACAAAAATCTATCGGAAAAACAAGAAACCCAAAATTGCCATAGCAACACTACAAGATAATAAATGACACGATAGATTAGAAGCAGTACAAATTTGCATTATTATGTCACAGTGAACTAAAATATTTAATCAAATGGATACAAAAGAAAACCTACAATGACTCACAGATAGATGTAGAACTTAAGAAGTTAGAAATTAGAAGTTGGTGACATCCTGTTGGAAAGCAAACAAAATCATTAAATCGTCACCATCACCATATATTATTGTATTATTGTCTAAAGTCCATCATTCAAGCTTGGGTCCTCTACCAGAGCCCTGGGAGTTTTAGGGTGCTGCAAAGCATCTTAGCTGTTTCCAGGATTGCACTCTTCTTGACAGAGATCTCCGATGTTGTTCCTGGGATCTGCTGGAGCCACTCGTCTAGCTTGGGAGTCACTGCACCAAGTACTCTGATTACCACTGGGACCACTGTTACGGTGAGAAAAACTGCTGGCCGTTTCAGCAGTTTTATTAAACGTGGCCATGGCATTGTTGGTAAGTGTTTGTGGTCACCATTACTGAAAGCAGGCTGTTTGAATAAAAGGGTAGGAGTGCTACAATGTTACTGTAGATTAGGGGTCCCCAATCCCATACCACGAGGGCCGGTGTCCCTGCAGGTTTTAGATGTGTCCTTGATCCATCACAGCTGATTTAAATGGATAAATTACCTTCTCAACATGTCTTGAAGTTCTTCAGAGGCCTGGTAATGAACTAATCATGTGATTCAGGTGTGTTGACCCAGGGTGAGATCTAAAACCTGCAGGGACACCGGCCCTCGTGGACTGGGATTGGGGACCCCTGCTGTACAATATGCCGGCCACTTTGTTGTGGCGTTTCATTCTCTATAGATCTTGTGCTGAAAGCTTGTTTCTGTACTGCCACAATTAGTGCCTTGTTCAGCCACTCTTGGATTTCTGGATTTCAGGCACTTTCTCTATCTGCTCGTGAAGGATGTTCTTTGCAGATAAGGGAATCTGCCAGTTGCCCTTGGTTAAGTCTAGCATCGTAAAAAAAAAAAAACTAGCTCTGCCCAACTGGTCCAGGAGCTCGTCGATCAAACATCAAATCTCATTCAACTTCAACACAGAACCATATGGACCCATGTTTCTTTAGTACAAGAACTATGGGGCTGTGCGACTCTTCCATGCACTGTTTGACTCTTCTATCATTCCCAGCTTGAGCAGTTCAAACAATTCCTTTTGCACAGTTTGTCTCTGGCGTTCAGGTAACCTCTGAACGTGCTGTCACATCAGGCCGCATTTCAAAATGTTGCTCCATGGCATTTGTACAGCCGGGCAGGGGGGAGAACACATCTGCAAAAACTGCTATTGCAACACAGCAAAATCTGCTCTCTGGGCCTGTATGAGATGGTTACCACAATAGGGGGAGGCCAGAAAGCTGAAATTTGGCACCTCCAGCCACCAGAGAAGGGTCTGGAGAAGCTACAGGGTCACCAGAGAAGCTACAAGGAGAGACTAATACAAGCACTTTGTCTCCCAGTGAAAATTGCCAGAATCTAGCCGCTCCCTTTGTACGGGAAATTTTCCTCAGCACCACTGTGGAAAAAACTCCTGGCACGACCCGGATGCTTGGGCAGTTTTTATTTGATTGATGTGCTCTTGAACTTTGCAGCACTCTTCCTTTATCTTCGCTGTCAGTTTCTGTCACGCCAGCTCCTGTGTCTGGATGAAAATGCTCCTCTCTGGCCCCAGCCGCTACTGGAATAGGTAATGCATGATTAAATGATGCTCATCAGTTGTGAAGATCAGCCTCCCCTGCTTCCACACCCTAAACCCGCTGCTCCACCCCACCACAGCTGGATTCTCATTCTTATTTGGATTCAGGGCTGAACCTGCTCTCATCTGCAAGGGTATTTGGGGCACCAGTGGCAGACCTGCTAGTTGTAGTGTTCTCTAGGTCCGTTCACGACAGTTTTGTTTGAAAATGCAGTAGTAGCTTACTGGTGATCTGGCTCCGGCAGTGCTTTTCCTGCTCCACCTTGCCCCAAACCCAGATAGTGTGATGACCCTTTAATTTTTTTAGAGGAGTTTATTCTGAAGTTAATTTGTTTACAAGAAAGTGAAACTTGTTGTTGTTCATTAACTTATTGTTTTTTTTGTTTGTGTTTGTGTTCATTCAATTACTGAGGATTCTGTGACTTGGTGGTCCAAATGAGACTGCTACAATAATAAAAACGATTTTATTTATTTAGACCTACCAAAATCCCAGCAGTGAGTTTAGCAGTTACTACTTGTCAGTCACTATAACTGCATGAAATATAAAAGATTTCCTGTATCTGTCTGTATGAAAGCAGAGCTGAATCCGTCTTTTAGAGACAGTACTTCACCTAAATTCATAATCATTTAATTCACTGCTATATTTGATTAAAGTTATTAAAGATTAAAGTGATATGTGTAGTGTTTTGTTTTTCCTTTGCTTCTCACAGCAGGTCAGTGATGACCGACAATTAAAAATGTTGTAATCATCCAAAGGTGACAGACTTTAAAATACACTTTCAAGAAAAGAACATTAGGCAATGTAAACAGCCCATTAGCAGAGTGGACCCCCCCATTTTTATTCCTTCCACTAAAAGATGATTTCTCAGAGCAATTATTACGAGGTGACCGTACAACTATTACATCTGTGTCTTCATTTAGTAACACTATCATGTTGTCACATTAGTTTACTACTTCCTGTAACTCAGTGACAACAGTGTCCCGTGTGAGGTGGGGAGGCTCTGGAGAATGTTTCTCAAGCAAAGTAGCATATGTAAGCGGCTATGTCATAAGAATACTAGCATACAATGCTTTAAAAGGAGCATTTTCCGACAGCTCGTGTTATCAGAATTAGGTGTCAGGCATGCCGGTCCAATTCCTGGCATACCTATGTGTGTTAACCTTAAGTATAAAAGAGAGTGCTGCTGTTGGCTCCGGCATCCAAACACCTACAAGTCAAAGAAGAAAAAGATAATTTATCCATTCATCCAACTACTAACACGAGCTGCAGCAACCCACAGAGCAACATGCGTCTGTCTTCTATATCGCTCTGTAGCCTCCTTCTCATTTTAAAGCTGCAGCTGACTAGTACATATCCCATCAGCACTGGCTTGACTGACACTGACATGGACATCTTGAAGGTAAGTCTCTAAAGTCACTAAAGTTTTTCTTGAAAAAGTTGAGTCTTTCTGGGAGTTTCAGGCAAACTGTAGCAGCAATCAGAACAAGGAACTCAATTTTATTCACGTAAAATGTTGAACAACATCCTGCATTTCCTTCCATAGCTGTTCCCAATATTTAGCCTTGATCTCTCATGTGATAAAAGCATAAAGTCTGATCATTTTTATCTGTCACCTGTGCTCCAACATTGCTTCTAATAATCTCAATAAACTGAGACATAAACTGTTGACAAATACATTTGAGTGCCTCTGTCTATCCTCATGCCATAGTTAAATTGCCATGTTTATTATTCAAGACACAGTACAACTTTCATCTGTGTGGATCTTTAAAGGTGCTCCTAAGCAGACTGGAAGAGTCTGTTTCAGACCAAACGGCAGTGGACCAAAATGCCCCTGGACAGAGAGATCTTCTAGACAGCCTTAGCAGAGAGGACGCAGGAGATGGACATCAGCCAGACACCGGACTAGATGAAGCTGAAATCCGGGAGTTTCTTTCAGCCAAGAACCTCAAGAGTGTCCGCAATGATTCATCTAGGAAATCCTCTGGTTGTTTTGGGCGACGGATGGACAGAATAGGCTCCATGAGCTCTCTGGGGTGCAACACTGTGGGAAGATACAGTAAGTTACAGTAACTACACTACAACACGGTTAGAGTAATGTACCACAGATTTAACTCTTACTCTCTTACTCTTCTTTTGCAGATCCAAAGCAAAGATGAAGTCTTACCATCTAAATTCCAAAACTGCAACGTCTCTACCCAAAGATACTTTTATTTAAAGGCTATTTATTTACTAATATTTATTAAATACTGTTGCTCAGCAGAATATTTAAAATAATCAAAGCCAAACTGTTCCTTGTGTACTGTTGAATGTTTTAATAAATGTTTACAACTGCACGTCATTGGCCCTCATCACTGACCATGAGACACAGCCAACATATTTCAAAAAGGCACAAATGTACAGGAGACTTTTCCTTTGAACTGTCAAATATAAAAACACACAGTGAAACATGCAGTGTTGTCTTAATGAAGAAGCTCTTGTCATTCTGAGTAACTAACAGCAGCAGGGAGCTCTATGCAGGACGTTTATATACAGAATTCATTTGATAACAGATTTATTTTTCTGTCTTCATAAAAAAGAGTAATGATCTGACACAGATCATTACTCAACAACATTGATTAATATGCTGAACTGTTTATTGGTGATAATGATTTTCCATTCCCATTTATTTCACTGCCAGTGCGTTACTGCTGATCAGCTGAGTAGTTTAGTGTGCACATGCTTAGCTTGGCACCTGATTGCGTCTCCGAGGTTGATTAAACGCTTTCTAACAAGGAAGTGATGTACAGTGAATTACAGTACAGCTTAGCACTCCATCATCAGTGAGGAGCTCCACTGATTAAAGCTACAATTACATCATCATCAGTGAATTTGAATTTGCTGACTTTTTTAGAGGGTTTAAACCACCTTTCATGGCCACATGGTTTAGATGGCTGTTTGACTGATTGATATATTGATTGTTTCCACTAGATGTATAACAATTCACACTGACTCCACCACACTTTACAAGTCCCCAGCTTGTTAAAATAAATTCCCCTTTCAGAGATAATAAAGGGGGAAGAAGCCACATGCGATTTCTTGTTACAGGCACCGAACAGGGTATTAAATGGTAAATGGTAAATGGCCTGTATTTATATAGCGCTTTACTAGTCCCTAAGGACTAGTAAAGTGTCCTTTACTAGTCCCTAAGAACTAGTAAAGGACCTTAGGGACCCTATAATGTCCTTTGTATCATATTTAATATGAGTTTCTGAGACCTCTATCTCATGAACATGATCAATACTTGCCATAATTTCAAAATCTTATGGACAAAACTCATTTTTTGTCTAAAATTAACATTGTTGTTAACAAAAAGTTGCCAAAACATCCAATGTATCAAATGCGATACAAAAAAATATATATAATAAACATATATCATGCACAACATTATGTAGGAAAAAAAAAGATTTGTGGATTTTGTTATAAGGGTTAATAAACATCTCAGTTCCAAAAAAATCAGAATTTTATGGATATTTTTTGATGGGTTGGGTCTGACTTAAAATCTTAAAAATCTCTTCGTCTAGAAGTATATAGGCACGTGCACGACTAGCCGACTAATCATTGCTATTGTAACGAGTGGGCACCAGAGGTACTATTCGTTTAATCTAATTGCTTTCATTTTAATGGATGCCCAATGGCAGCAACTTGTTGTGTCCCAAATGTTAGGCAGCCATGTTTGGTTGGGCATGTCCTACCAGGAGGAGGCCAGATTTCTCCAAGACATGCTGGAGAAATCTGTCGGCTGGCCTGGGAATGCCTTGATGTTTCTCTGGATAAGCTGGAGGAGCTGGTTGGTGACAGCGAGGTCTCGGCTTCCCTGCTTAGACTGTTGCCCCTACGGCCCAACTTCACAGAAGCAGAAGAAAATGGCGGGGTGGTTTATCGATTTATCATTTTAGATTTAAGGTTTTATTGAAGTGGTTGTCATGAACCATGTGCATCATTCAAGAGTCTGGGGATCTGAGGAAAAGTTGTGTTTTTTAGTTATAGTAAGAGTATGTAATAGTTTTCTTGTCATATTTTATTTTAAGTGTGGTCCTTTATGTTTGAAGTAGAATGTGCGAGTAGAGTGTGCAACAAAAGGTATAAAACACTCATACCATCTATCGATTACAGAACTTTAACCAAACCATTGTCAAGAGTAAGTATCCACAGCCTTTAATCAACTCTGTCTTCTGATCTTTGCAACATTATTTACTAAACTGGGTTTTAAAAAATTAATTATTTGGTTAGAATCCAAGATGGAGATGAATGGAAAATTGTTTTAAAACTCCACTGGGACATTTCAAACACCTCGTATGCTGTTTGGGTTAACCGATCCCTACGGTGTCTCAGACCCTCAGAAAAGATGTCCTAAGAGACTTCTTTAGCATCTTCATCTTTGTGTTTAGATTGGGATTTTCCTCTACTTTTTTCTAAATCCTGTTTGAGGGTGACAGGTGAAGCCTGGCCCCACCTCAGGTCCAGCTGGACCACAGACTACAATTTCTCTCCTACCTGCAGACTGCTAAAAGTTTGAACTCCAATCTTACACAATGGTTCTTGTTTTTAGAAGATTCAATTTGTCCACCATGTACCGCTTGTACCGGTGATGGAAGACTTTTACCTTCCAGCATCTCGAGGCAACTTTTGTTGTATTTGGAACTTTTTTTTTAAGAACTGAAATTACCACCATGGCATTCCTTCCCAGCTTCCACTGGGACCACATCACTAGGTTTGCCTGCTACCTTTGGGTAAGTAGAACTACTTCTTTCCTGAAACAACATTTTTGGTGTTCTTTATTAGTGTTAAAGAGTACGTTCCTGCCTCCCCACATGTCTCCTTCACCCACTAACAATTCCAAATAGGTCCTTGTCATACATCTTTTTGGATTTTATCACTGATTTTCTCCTCTCAGATGGAAAGACAGTTATATTAACCACTGTGTACAGGTTCTCTGAGGCAGCTCACTGTGTGGCCCTGAAGAAGCTCCCTCAGCCTCCAATTTCAATTCAATTTAATTAAATTTTATATAGCACCAAATCATAACAACAGTTGACTCAGGGCACTTTAAATTGTAAGATAAAGACTGTATTGTGGAGGTAAGCATGGACGACACAGAGCTCTTAATTCTCACTCCTTCTTTATTCCTCTCCAACATCAACTGAACACATCGCGCCACAAACACAGCAACACACACTTCCTCAACACTGGGTGTGAGTGGAGCCCTCTAGTGGTCCACCACAGTATAATAATACAAGAGCAAGTGCTTTGGATTCTACCGTCAGACAAATGGACAGATCGAAAGATGAAAGCAGGAAGTAGCAGCAGCCTGTGGTTGAATTATCCATAACAATCCATAACTTTGATGGCCATAGTTGTCTTGTGAATATGCCCATAACTCACTCAGTGCTAAAAGCAATCACTGTTTAAAGTTTCAACTGGTTCTCAGCCACCCCATTCCCATCCAATGAAGAGGAACTGGATGTGCTCCCAGTTCAGTCCCATCTGAAGCACAGCTGCTGCAACTGGAACCAAATGAAGGTCGCCCAGCTTTGAACTGCTGACTGCAGTCACTGCTTTAATTTTCATTGTTTGGAGTTCTCATAAAGCCAAAGCATCAAGCCATGACATTACGCTCTTTCAGGCTCTCCTGGCTCTGTTTTCATGAGAGAGCACGCAAAAGCTGGGTGCTCAGGATCCACATCCATTCACCACAGCCACAGTCATTTGGTTAGCCTGTTCCTCAAATGATGGAAAGGAGTCCAAACTGTATTGGTCTGAAGTGGATTCAAACAGCAACAACAATGATGAATTCTGGGTAATTTAAATGCATTCCAACAGCTAGCAGTTCAACCATCAGGCCACAGAGACACCTCCTGCTGCAGCATGTCCAGGATCACATTACTTTTCAATCACACCCAGTGCACTCCCTTTATATTCCTTCTTACCACTCAGATTAATGTCCTTGTCTGCTCAAAGCCTGAAGGCAGCTAAAGTCACACTGTGCAAGTATATGTGGCACATCTGTAATGCTGCAAAGCCACATAAATCTCATATTTTATTGCCCAAATACTTTACATTCCCTATAATTCTCCGGCTCTAGCTGGCCATCATAGGTCCTACAAAGTCCTCTGGGAGCTTGGTCAGCTGTGGAGGATTGTCCAATGCCAAGAGTGTAAAGAAAATGCAAAAGCAAATTAAAAAAAAGTTTTTGTATGTTTTAAACATGAGGTCTGAGCATGACAATGGTATTAGTCTTCTCAGCAAAATGAAACAAATGATTCTCTAAATATTATTTATTTATTTCAGTTCTGTTTAGTTTTGAGTGACCTTGTGATTTTTTTAAATTGCTTTTTAATTTTCTCCAAATAGGAATTTAAAATGACTCCTTAGAATTCAAATCTGCAGGATTATTAGGGGTCTGTGTGAAGCACATCCCTTATTAAATGTGCCATTTATGTGCCTTCTGAATGAGCGAACAAGGCAAAGCTCCACCCATGAAATGCAATCTCTTATCATAGTGCATCAAAGTCTGCACTTCCAAAATGTGCGACTGCAAAGACCCTAGAAACTAATAAAGACCTCAGGCTCTGATTTGTCTGATTAATACTGTGGAGTTACAGTAAAATGAGAACATGGTGTTTGTGTAACTCTTAACTTTGAAACTCACCGAATACACATTAAAACTCAAATATTTATTTTGTAAATATTTCTTTAAATATGTGAAAATTACTTGTTTGTTATAAAACATGTAAATTTATAATTGTTTCTTGAAAGTTGAGTCCATGTAATTCTTGTCTACTTTCTATTAAAGGCCACCTATTATACTCACAGTATATGCTTCTCCTTTTCTACAATACCGCCTGTTCATGCCTGTTCATAATGCAGCCTATAATTTTAGATTATAGGCTGTATTATTCCTACCTTACAAACTCATGGCAGGAAGAAATGCCTTCAGTTATGGTAATAAATCATATTCACGATACTGTTTATATTCCTTTGACTATAACATTGTTTCCTTCCTGTCCTAATCTAAACCATGGAACCACGAGCAGCAGTTTTAACCTACTATGGTACGTTTCATTCTTAGGAGTGTAGACAGTGTTAAGTATTTGCATAGTGAAACTGCATTCTTCCCAATACACAGCTCAGAGATCCAAGATGGCTCCTTAGGTCATGCCACTGCTGACTGGAAAGCATGATGATACACAGACACATATACTGTATACATAGACACATGCACAAACACACAAACACACACACACACACACACACACACACACAAACACACACACACACACACACACACACACACACACACACACACACACACACACGTCACTTACCACCAAGCGCCACTTAAAGAGACATCTGACCAGCGGCCTTATCATTTAGAGGTGTCAGAATGCACTTGGGGCCGTCTACAAAATGATGGCACTGCCTGTCTGGCGCATGGTAAGTGTATGTAGATGGTTGTGTATGTGAGCCAGTCTGTATATAAAAGCTTGCAGTGCATGCTATAGTATCAGTATTAGCAGAAGAAACATAACATGAGAACTGAGGTTCTGTGGGGTGTATTGGCCCTGCTGTGTCAGCAAACACTGGTTAGCAGCCACATACTGGGGAGGCCCTCATCTGCTAATGACCTGGCTCAGCTCAAGGTAAGAAACCATGTCACACCTGTAATCAACACACCATTTGTGAAAACATTACACTGTGAAGGGTCAGGTACTTTGATATTCAAACAGAGAGAGGGTCAAAGATGAGAAAATAGTTGCATGAATAACATATTTCCTGTTATTACAACATTTAAAAGTCATTCAAAGGCAGTTTCACTAGTATCAGTGTCTTCAATTATAGAATGCTTGTAGGAATGCTACAAGCATTTTATAATTGCACAAATGCATCCAGTCCAGTATAACTGATTTATGTTTTACTTGACAAAGTAAAGAGTTTTTTTCAAATATAGTTTAAATCAGATCACGTGTTGACATGCTTTTCTTTGGATTTGTGAGTATTGAGAGGGCATAACAAAATAAAATGTTGACTGTTGTGATGACACCAAGAGGACACAACAACAGATCAGGCGATTACAAACAAAGCAACACAATGTCGAAAAGTAGTTATCATTAGAGTGTGACCTCACATTGATCTGATCTCAAAGATATACCAGCTTTACTTTGTTCTCCTGATTTTCACTTGTAATTTTAACTTCATCAAAACCTTCATCTTCATTCTTCCTTCATCTTATAATTAGCTGAGGTGAACTAGAAATTAGAGCTCTCTGCTTCCAGAATAACAAGCTGTGGTTTAGCTGTGGCTGAAGTAGACAGTTATTAAGGAGTTTGCTGTGACTCTGACACAGCACTGACAACACATGAACAAAACCTTCACCTTTATTCCTGATATGCTGTTAATATTTGCATACCTATTAAATTAGACAATAAAAACATCCACCATTGTTTTGAAAGTATGCAGCCTTTGGTTCATAGTGTGAACGTCACAATATCTGTGCACTGATGATAACTGTGATATTTAAAATTTAAATATCGTGAATGATGGGTCCCTCTTGTTTGTTGTTGGCTGAGTGGGTGACTCCAGATGGGCTCTCAGACTCGGGACCCATCTGCTGACTCTAGTCCACGCTTTGCGGTGGAGATGGTGAGTCCCAACCCTGGGACCCCAGGTAGGGTGTAGTAGGGGATTTAGATGATCAGCTGATGAACTGGGTCTTTCCTGGCTACCTTGGTGGCCCCACACAACTCGTCACTGCTGTGTGTTTTTCAATTTGATCGGCACCTGAGGCATTGAGTGTGAGCATTGTTGACCAGCTGTCGGGTGCTCATGTCACAACTGTCAATCTTAAAAGCACTCTATTTTTCATACAGTCATACTCATCCTTTATATCACAAAAACTCACTTGCACCATAAGGTCTGTATTTAAAAGCTTGCAGTGTACACTATAGTATCAGTATTAGCAGAAGAAACATAACATAGGAACTGAGATTCTGTGAGGCGTAATAATCCAGTGTGAGAGTCAGCTGGGTTAACTGTTGCTTCCTGTTTACCTAGCTGAGGCAGCTTTTATTCCTCCTTTTCTGACAGACAGACCCCCACTGTCAATAAATTCCTCACACAAGTTTATAGCTAAACCAACCGATTTGAGATGCTGGAGGTCAGGGTTCAGCAACTTCATCTCATTCTAAAAGTCCACTATTGTCCTTTAAACAAGGGTTGACAAACAATTCTCATCACCTGGGACCTTTCTTTTGGCTCACGCTGGGATGGCCGGCCTCTTGTGGGGTTGGTTACCCATTGGTTCTCTGGGGCCCTTGTCCTTTGGCAGTGGGGGCTCCATGTGGAGCCTCCCTCTTCCTTCACGTGGTTGTCATCGAGATGTGTGGCCTCAGGTCTTCACTATTCTTGGGGGTCCGTGGACAGCCTGGGTCTCATGGTCTAATGGACCTGACTCTGGCTCCCAGGGGGGTGTTGTTGCAGCCTGTCACCCTCATTATGTATACACACCCACACCCACCCACACACACACACACACACACACACACACATACACATATACACACACACACACACACACACACACACACACACACACACACACACACTTGCACGTCCCACCTGATTTATTAGATGCTTTCTGATTTCTACAACAGTCTTTGCTGGAACGCTTTGAGGAGACATTGGATGAAGTGGTCCAGAAAGAAGACTTGGAAGCTTATTATGAAGACATGAACCAAGAGCCCAAAAGCAGCCAGGCCAGCCAAGGATGGGACCAAGAGGGGAACCAAGAACCTCTGATATCTGAAAAAGCCCAACCACTAACTGAGGGCAAGACTGTGAATCAGAGGAGCCGCCTCCAGGACCTGCTGATGGCCACCAGGAAACGCACCTCTGGCTGTTTTGGAGCCAGGATCGATCGAATAGGAAATGCCAGTGGCTTGGGATGCAATAGTGGAAGAGGTAGGACTGCAGTCGGAGAAGCAAAACACAAATTTGAATAAAATTTGTTAAATAAATACAGAGCATTAGAACATGTCAACCCTTAAAAATGTGCATGCAGTTGGATTTTGACTAAATGTGCATTCACATATTCTACAAGTTCTTAACTTGACAACGTGACAATTGTGTTGATGTGTTTTCTCACTTGTTATTCTTTCGGGCTGCTGCCTTTCGGGGTTGGCACAGCATTGAGCCTTCATCTGCCTCCATCACACCAACTTCCTCTGCACATGTCCAAACTATCTCAGCTTTGCCTTAAACATTGACCTTCTTCACACTATTCATTGTAAAAATGTTTTGGACAGTCCACTTTTGTTCATGCTATAAAGTACGCCAAGTAATAATTTGTAGAACACATTTATGTTGATTGACACTTAGTTTTATTTATTTTTTAAATGAAATATAAATACTTAAAGTTTAAGTATAAGTTGGAAATAAATGCATTTGAAGGATAATGATGGTACCAGGATTGCAACATGACCAGTTAAATAACAGTACTGTCTTCTTTTTGTGCTTGTGTCATTGTCCTCCTAGGATAGTCCAGCCTTTTCCCGGGGCGCATGACGAATTCTGCTGTTGGAACTGAAATTATATCAGAGAAATATAGAGTTTGGAAAAGTATGGTTTTGTATTAGTTGCATTTCAACTTTGTGTATCTATTTTGCATGTTTCTGTGTCAAACATGAGAAACTGGCTGTTTTTCAAGTAGGTAATTAATTCGATAAGTCCATTGTAGATGAGCAACATAAACACTTTAATGGAAAAGAGTTAAACAACTACTGTAACTGCATGTGGGGGTCTAACAAAAATAAACATATTTTTTACTTACATGAAGGATTCTCTCTATTTTATAGACAGAATAAAAAGTAGAATTTAAATAGTATTTGAGATTGCAGCGTGCACATTGAGGAGTGGAGTGACTGATGCTGCTATACGGCTCTCACAACAACAAAGTGGTAAAGTCACAACAACAAAGTGGTAAAGTATGTGAAACATTGTACTGCATATATGACACACTGCAGGAGGACAGTGGTTGTCCACACTGAGGTTTTTACAGTTTTTCTCAAATGCTAAAACACATGTCACAAACGTTACCACCAGGTCCCCCAATGTCCAAACACAACACCCTTCTCTAAAGCTACATAAACACAACCACACCTTCCCACTGCAAAACTCAAACTCCCACACCAAGAGAGCAGCTTGTGCTTTGTGGAACTTCTTTTGTTGAAGATGGGTTTTTTATTTCGCTTGGTTTTATTGGCAATCCTGACGGTTGTTTGGAGTCAGTGCTACTCCCACACAATTACATACTCACGGGAGTTTCTTCTGGATCTTCGGTGGACAGGCCCGTCTTTGGACTCTTTTCACCCTCCAGTGTTTTCCAGCTCTGGATTATCCAGTAACCACAGGGGCACTTTTGTTTTTAACAGAGTCATAGCAAGGAAGCGGGGTAAGAAGGGAGGCCTACGTCAGCGATTGCGGAAGCAAATACGGTACAACCGTATTCCTTTACCATCAATAATCCTGGCTGATGTGCAGTCTCTGAGGAGTAAATTAGATGAACTGCATTTGAATGTCGCACATTTACGTGACTACAGGGATGCATGTCTAATGGCATTCACAGAGACTTGGCTCAAGGATTCTGACCCTGATTGTTCTCTGGAACTAAATGGCTTCGGGTCTGGTAACTAATTTCGAGTTATTTCTCAGAATTTCGAGTTACTTAGGAAATATTTGTGCCGCGTCGAAATATTCGATATAGTAAAAAATTGAACTCGGATATCTTTTAGACTACTGGTCATTTGTGAGGTTATGGACCTTTTTTTTTTTGTTTTGAGTGGGCGGAAACGGGCTTTGCAGGTTAGTGGGCAGGCCTAGTATGTGACTGTGTTAAGTAATATATCATAACAATTTGTAGCACAGAGAAAAGTTAACGGCTAGATTCCTTATGAACAACTTAGCTGATTCTTCATTGTAGATGATTACTATCTACTGACAGCTGTTTAACCTCCTTTCAATTCCTAGTTTCGAACTCCTTGCACAGAGTTAAACTGGGGACTATCGGCCAGTCAATGCGATTATTGCTCTACGCGTGTGAATAGATTTGAGTACTTACAACATTAGAAAGATTTGTGACTAAATACAACGCAGCGTGTAAGATGTGGACTTATGCAATCCTGTGGCCAAATTGGAGAGCAGACCGGATGATGTCTTCAGTGCAGAATTAACTTTTGTATTGTGTTATTATGGCTGTATCGGAGCTAGGTATGTGTTTGTTTAACCAAAATTCTTGGTATTGAGTTTGATTAGCTTTTATGGCTAAGAAGCTAATAACATATGGAAAGAAGAGGTGAACTACATAAAGCTGGAATGGAAATAAAAGATGTAATGATATACAAAGAAATTATCAGTCCGGACTGTCTGAATATCATGTCAAAGATAAGATCATATTTATTGAAATTGAGTACGACACCAAGAGGATTGTGACCTTGGTGTGCTCATTAACTCAATCAAGACAACATGTGGTAGATTCAAATACTAATGGTAAAGCAATTGAACAGAGAGTCGTGTATCGTCTTCTGACTGGGTAAGTGTGGTTATGGATGGGTACTAGATCAAGTTGTGCTGATTCGTCTGTGCAGCTTCCATTCTGAGATAGAACTCACCTTTGCAATTAGTTTATCTGGAAAAGAAGTGAATGAGTTTTATTAGTGAGACATAGTATGATAATGGAGATCCTTTTTGGTTAGTTAGATTTACGTGCTTATTTGAAGATGTGAACAGTAATTAACCATTGCTTTAGAGCCAAGCTAGATCGGTTTCAGACATGGATAGCCGAAGACGAGGCCAGATCTTGGTTGACAAAAATGTATTTGTGGGCTATCTAAAGTGAACAACTATAAATAGATATTGCGAAATGTTTGTATTTAAGGGCGTCATAGAAAAAAAACTGTAATGTCACACTAAAACACTATTGACTGGTGTCCCTGTCGTGAAAGACGCTTCTGTTTCGGTGCCTCTGTATAAAATCCAACGTTAGGAACTAGAGCGGGCTCGAATAAAAAAAGTCATATTTTAGGGAACAAGCTGAGCTTCGTAAGTTTGTCGGTCGCATGTAATCACCCACCACTTAAAAATGAATGACAGAGGTCAGTAATTTGCACGCAGAGGGAAATTATCACTGTGAGAGACAAAGTGGAATAAAAAAAGATCCATGAATCCACCTGGCTAGGACACTGTAGTGACAATGGCAGAGAATTCCTACGTTCAATAATCACGGAGAAGATGGACTTAAATATTAGAAACCTTTCTTGAGTTTGCCGTACATAAGCTAAGAAAGTACAGCACTACAATAGACTTATCGTAACAGACAGACAACACATATTCCTAATGTTCGAAATATCTAAAGAACAAAGGTACAACCTGAAGAACAGTCTATAAAATCCTCAAGGCACCATCTAGTCTTATACCTGACGATATAATAGAGCGCGCTTACACGACAGTAGCCTGAGGATTCCATTTCTCCGGCTTTTGCGACTCTAGTGAACAACATTCCTCCATGCAGATCTTCTCGAGAGCAGTGATGTTTTGGGGCTGTCGCCGAGCAACACGGACTTTCAACTCCCGCCACAGATTTTCTATGGGGTTGAGTTCTGGAGACTGGCTAGGCCACTCCAGGACTTTCAAATGCTTCTTACGGAGCCACTCCTTTGTGGATCGAAGCACGCACCCCACAGCAATCCACCTCTGAAATGGTTTGCGGTGAGGTAATAAAGTTTAGAGAGACTTAGTGATACACTTTGGAATAGGCCTATGGATCAAAGTCTGCCCTGAATAGCGACTCGAGATGGCTCGTTTCGGATTTCTATTATCTATTATACGTTATACCGACCAGTCATCTGACTATGCGAGAGAACGCCTCTTCAGGGCTTGCTAAAATTCATAACAACTGTATTGAGCAAAGACGAAGTGGTGCCCCATTCATCATCTGAGACTCCTCTAACGATGCGGATCGTTATTCGAAAGACTCACTTGATACGCCTCCTTGCAGATACGACAAACCACCTCGCTATGAATGCACTATGATGTTTCCACCGCTGCGCCCATGCAATTCAGTTTAGCAGGTTACCAACCCCGTTATGTTACTGGTGGGGACGCTAGAGACTACGTGTATTTTCTTTTCTTGTGTCGCTACCAATACATGGACTGAGTGTGAGTTTTTCGATACATAAAAATGTTTCTACTAATTGGTTTCATCTGACCACATGACATTTTCGTATGATCTGCAACTATTAAGTGTGGCAATACAACCATCAGCTCTGATATCCAATATATAGGAAATGAGGATGAGAGCGGCAATCATATAACAAAATTCAGACGGGCCTGGACATGCAGTCTGGCTTCAGCAAGCGAAAACTACTGTCGTCGGGCATAGATGTGGAAAGAGGAGCGAGAGTGATTTATGTACTTTGCGTGTGAGCCAGTTGTTAAGTATTGCCAATGCATGCATTGTTGCCTCGATGCGTAAGTACCCATTTGTTAACTGCCTATATAGCGCCACGCAGCCAGTTTCCATAACATTTGGTACGTGTGCGGGTTGATCACTATTCATGTGTCACCTTAAGGTAGATCGTGCTCAGTAGGATTGCTCGGGGCAACTGACATATATGCATTCGCCATTCATACTACACAACGAGAGTTCATATCACTTAAATATAATTTCTACAATAGATACTCAGAGACCATTCTGTGTATCCGTGGAAACCATTGCTTTCTGCTACTTCGGATACATCTATGTAGTTAGTAAGATCGTTGCGTGCTGTGTGTAGTTTTCTGAGCCGAGAATGATAAGATGAATGTCGTAGGCCACTAATATCGGATGCTTCACGTCCTTTTCCATGAGTTGGAACCTTGCTTGATGCACTTGGAGAGTTTGGTCTGATGAGAGCATGCGCACAGGGTCAGGGACGAGTGAATAGTTTGTCTATTGTATTCACTCATACATGACCATATGGATCGTGGCATAATGATAGCCTATTGTAGAGTATCACTCAGTGCACGAGTCATCGCTGGACTGTCGGCTATCACAATATTTAGGTCCTGAACTGGTTGTGCATTACAGTACTTAACATCTTTTTAGGTGTCACTGGCCAGTGGGGAGTTGGAGGCTGATGCATTATGTAATTAAGTGGAACTGTGGGGCTAAATCGAGATTATGCAGCATGGCTTGTCTCGCGATTAGGTGTACCTATCTCACATATTCATTCCTCATGACTCGTCACTACAGAGTTTCAAGACTGGGTGCATTTCATACACGGTAACCACAGCACAGAGTTGGGGACAAGAAAAGCTTTCTTAAAACGAAGAGAGCATTACACTATAGAGTCTGTGAGAGCAGACAATTACTATCTCCCTCTCGATTCTCGCACGGCGAACCAAAATAGTGGGTCCTTAACTAGAACAATATTCCTACCGACGTGTTAGTTCTTGTGTACACGTAACAGAAGTCATGCTCTCTTGTGACAACTATATCTACCACTCTTTCAGTCATATAGGGGATGTCATTGAGTGCTGTGATTCTCTTTCTCTTCTGTCGCAGCGCACATTCATAGTACTCACAGTATCTGAATGGGAACAATTGCCATTGGTAGCAAGAATGAATTGGAGTCGAGACTTTCTTTGTCATCCTCTCCTTCATAACACATGTGAGGGGAACTTGGCATGCATCAATCGAGGGTTTGGCCGACGTACATTATAAAAGACTTTAGGTGTTGACGCCGCGGAACTGGATGATTTCTGTGGCATGTTGTCTATCATTATAACAGATGGTTCCACACGTCACACCCTTTCTCATAATACTAACAGAATGCACTAAACGTTGGTGAACCAAAAGCGGTATCTAAATGGGATGTGACTGGATAACCAGGAAGCTTTGACCTAATTCAGTACTTTGAACAAATTGGATCAAGAAATAGGTACACCTCCATAGAAACATAGAAAACACAAGTGTTATACATTATAGAGATATTTGATTGATTCTCGTGGCTGCATTTAGTATGTAGGAATATAGTTACCTAATCATTAGGAGATTTGAAACAGGCGCCATAGCAACAAAGTAACCCAATAGCGGATAACTCAATAAACACCATCTAAAGCTTATTACTAACAGTTCACAATGCTACAAATGTACAAACACTGTACTCATAAGAGCAGCGAATTCTCTTGGAACTTACAACAAACTTATTCTCACTATTTCCCTATATTATACAGTTTTTCTCAAATGTTAAAACACAAAAGCCAATCCTGTAACCCAAATGACCAGTAGTCTAAACACATTTACTAAATGTAGCCACCATATTCCAGTACCATAAACACATGTCACATGAAGACACAATTCACAAAACACAACCCTCTGTACTCATAAATCTAAACACATTTTTCCTTGCTAAAACACATGTTGCAAAACAACTCTGCTCATATTCTCAAATGAAAGCCCATGTGATGCAAAATGCTTGCCACAGTCACCAATCTTTGAACACAGGGAACACACCTGGCGTCATTCACTACACACAATGACTCAAAATTGAAGACACTTGTTGCTAATGCTGTACCCACATGTAAAAGCAAGTTCAGAGTGCACAGTATGCTGAAGATTCCAAACAAACACAATGGATGAAGGCAGAGTCAGGGGAAGAGGAATTTGATGCAGAGGAGGGAGAAGAGCTGGCCCTGGAAGAAGAGGAGCAGGCCAATGAGGAAGAGGAGTTCAAATGAGAGGAGGAAGAGGAGCGACCAACGAGGAAGAGGAGAAGGCCAACATGGGAGAGGAGAAGGTCCAGGAGGGAGAGCAAGACAACCTCGCACCATCATTACGGACGAGATGCGAGCAACAGCTCAGCGACATGATGCCGCACAGTGATTGTGGTGTGTGTGTGGTGTGAATAACGTAAATAAAAAAACTTCACACCCTGTTGTGTGCAATAGATTCTGTTTTTGCATTGAGTTGTGTTACAGTAGTGTACGTACATGCAGGATTTTCTATAGATTTATACTACTCATATGAAACTCACAAATCTAAATGCCTAATCCTCTGCAGAGATCTACGACGATCCGTTACTGTATAGTTTCATGGTTAATCTAGGTGATGATGCAGTAGCTGTGCACTCTTGTTTAGGGCTGTATGGTAACAGCCAACATGCAATACGGAGCTATTGGACTTTTGAGATTCCTAGACATTCCCACAAAGCCCGTGCCTGCGCCATCGGTGTCATGTGTTTAAACATGATGTTTCTCAATATAGTTTTATGAAGCTAAGCACATAGATGTACACTTGATAATAGTTGCAAAAGAGCTTCTGTAATATCTTTCGTGTCTATTAGTGAGTTGTCCACTTATGACGAACTATCGGAAAATTGACTCACTGCTATTTCCGTTACTGTATAGTTTCTAAAATATGCATTGGCAGTTATGAAACAAAGAACCTTCTCACAAATTGAGCATTGTGTTTTCAATTGTTTTGCTGTAGTGTGTAATGCTGTGTATAGTGTTTACAGTTTTGACAGCTTCGAGCTGCTCTCTTGGTGTGGGAGTTTGAGTTTTGCAGTGGGAAGGTGTGGTTGTGTTTATGTAGCTTTAGAGAAGGGTGTTGTGTTTGGACATTGGGGGACCTGGTGGTAACGTTTGTGACATGTGTTTTAGCATTTGGAAAAACTGTAAACTGCATTTTTAGATTTAAAATATGTTTCAATAAAATATTGCTGTTGGATTTTGCTGTCTTTTCAAGTTTTGCATTGTGTTATTGTTTTGGCCATAAGTTTAACAGTTTTGAAAACAGTATGTAAGCACATGCAAAATGTCCTGTACGTACAAAGATTTTTGGCAGTTGTTGTGTCTGAGTGAGAAGATAATTCATGAAATTTGAGAGATGTAGTCATTGAATGCATTTTGTGCCAAAACAATGATAACTGGTCCTCAGTTTAGCCCACATAGACTTCTGTTGTGCTCACTGTGTGAGGAGTTTTGCAAACGTGACCTAAGTATTGAGAAATGTGTCCTAGCGTCTGTAAAAAACTGTAAGTGATTGAT
>NW_024582703.1:378042-386674 GCF_018398535.1 Haplochromis burtoni | reverse complement strand
AAATGTGTTACAATCATCATCAGAAAGTAACAGAGCGTGCTGAGATGGAGGGGAAACAACACAGTTGATAGTATCCAATGATAAACGGAAATTTTCTTATAGCAAGATTACTGACATAAGAGGATCGAGCGAGTAAGAGTGAATGAGCTCTTTGAAGTGTTCACAGTAGACAACCAAACCTCGGGACTTCTGCAGTCATCCTGCTTTTCGATGGAAATATTGAAGGCTGCAAGTTTTATTAATTAACCAGGGTGAGTGGAAATTGACAGAGCAAGGGCCACTTTGTAAGGAGTGACCTGATTGAGAATGGCAAGAAACTGTTTGTTTTAATAAACACTTTCTTGTCTTTCTCAATCATTATGAACCTTAAAAGAGCTGTGAAAGCTCAAACGGATCATCGGGCATAAAAATGTCTTTTTTTAAAGCTTACAGCTGTTCCACTTCCTTTGGCAAAGATGTGAGGAGTACAAATGAACTGGAACTCTAGAATATAGTTTTTAAAAATACCACACTTTATTATCACGCTGCCAGGCCAAAAAGATTAACATTAAATCCAGATTCTCATTATAGAACAAGTCCTTTAAAATATAAGACTACAAACTGAGTGGCTGTTTATTACAATTTTTTTTCGGTGGCGTAAGCTACACACAAAATCAGGGTTCCTGCTGTGTTGGGCCCTAGCTTTCCACGCCTTTTAGATGGCAGCCCAGGTGGTAAACACAAGGCAGCATGGACTAGTCCAGCCTCAACCAGTCTCAGGTGAATCTGCCTGGCATCAACCCAACATGAGCGCAGGAGCAGAGCTTCCACAGAAGCAGCACAAGGAAATTAGCTCTTTCCTCCTGTGGGGTATCCCAAGCAAAGACAGGCTGACCATCAAAAGTGGAAATATGCCCGGGGCCATCCTCAAGCTGTGCTGGAAAGAACCCTGTTTGCTTTACTCTGGAAATTATACTTAGAAGATTTAAGGGCTAGCAGGCAGATGATGCCAGACAAAAATGTAGTTAAAATATGGGCATAAAATATGGGCATAACATAAAGCTGGGGGCCGGCGGAGCTCACGGGCGCGTCACTGCAACTCCCCCTGGCTTCTGCTCCGCGGCTGCTGGGCGAGCCCTCATCTGGGACTCTCCTCAGCTCTTACTGGAACAGTGGCGCGGCTGCCCCTCTGTTGGTCTTCCATGGTCTCTTGTGTTCTGGGGGCCTCTGGATGTCTGGAGTTTTGATCTCCTCCATACCCGCTTCACACCCTGGAGGACGGGGCTGTGGCCCCCCCACACTCCCTAGCAGATCATTACATGGAGAAACCTTTGGAATGCAAGCATGCTGATCCACACAGGTATGCACACAGGTGTACACATGGGTATTCACAGACGCGGACTAAAGCTTTCTTGGCTGCTGCCTCAAAGCACACTGTGCGCTGTCTATCTTGCGTGCTGCACAATATCGTTTATTATTAGTAACTATTGATATCTATGACTAGCTAGTTTATTGTGATGGTGCTTTGTTTTCTCTATTATTATGTTGCTCTTTGTTGTTTGCTGTCTCCTCTGTTTGTTTGTTTTTTTCTCCATACAGGTGACCCAGGAGTTGTTTTTTCCCCCCCCTTCTCACCGTCTCTTCTCCCCTTTGGTTTTCTTTCTCTCATTCATTCCCCCTGTCCTATTTATTAAAAAAAAAAAAATGACAAAGGATGAACTGAAGCTCTGCCATCACGTAATGTCGCATACTGCTGTTTCTGATGTCATTTAAGAAAAAAAAAAAAAAAAAAAATATGGGCATAACGTGTAAAATAAACAAGAGGCAGAGGCACCAGAATCAGCAAAAAAGGATTCAAAGAGTATATATGATAGAGGTAATCTTGTGCATGGTTTCACAGTGAATGGGGTTTGAGATGAGGACAAACAGTAGGTATTTTCCATTGGAAACATCGGCATGTAACATTATTTCATTTCATTTATTTATTTATTTCACACTTGGTCAACAGTTTCCACAGTTAGTTCTTTCAAACAAACCAACTACACTTTCTGTCAGTAAAGCACTGCAACCACGTGTGAAAAGGAGCAGGCAGAAGAATATATTCTTATTAAACCCTGCCCCCTATCTACAATCCAACTTATATCGCAAGTGGGCACCAAAAGTCAAGGAACAAACTAACATTAACACTTATTTCCTGTCCTAACTCAAACCAAACAACAAATTTACAGTAAGAATATATCACTCCACATAGTAACAAGGAGAAAAGATAAGTAAATAAAATAAATGAAACAAAAAACACCCCAGTTTTATTTATATCATGCCAAATCATTAATCACAAGTACTGAAGTACTCCCACTAGGTTTAAATCTGGGACTCTCCACCATTTGACCTTAGAACTGAAGAAGCTTCTCGGATGAGAGGTGAAACGTCTTCAAGCAACTTAAAGAAGCCCAGACACTTTTCTTTGCAAGCTCCTTTGACTACAATGACCTGGATGACTGAGAACCTTCACAGACACAAGTACTGAAGATGCTTTAAATTATTATCGTGAATAACTTAGTCTTGTATAGTAGCTTAAAAAAAGGGTTGACTCATCAAAGTCGCCCCCTTTGGCAGATATAACAGCTGAAGACAGTCGTGGCTTCTTTCTACAATAGAAATCAAATATTCTCCCATATCTGTAGCAGAAGTTCCCATAAACGTGGACCTTGTAGGTTGCTTTGCTTTCACTCTTCTTTCCACTTCATCCCAAACCAGCTCGATGGGGTTTAAGTCTGGAGACTGTGCTGGACACTCCGTGTTTTCAAGCTCACCACCTTGTTCTTTGTTCCTGAGGTAGTTCTGGCACAGCTTGGATCTATGTTTTGGGTCTTTATGTTGCTGTAGGATGAAGCCCTGACCAACCAAGGTCATACCAGAGGGTCCTGCATGGTGCTGCACAATGCTGTGGTTTTGGTTCAGGGTGCCTCTCACTCTGTACAAGTCACTGGCAAACAGCCCCAGACCATCACACTTCCTCCTCCATGTTTGACAGTCGATGCCACACACTGTGGAACCATCCTTCACCTACTCCACCGCAAAGATCCTGTGTGATGATCTCAAGATTTCAAATGTTGATCCATCAGTCCATAATACCTTCTTCCAGTCTTCAGTAGTCCAATGGTGGTGTTTCATGTCCCAGCCAAGCCTCTTTGTCTTATTCTGACGTCTGGCTTTCTTGCTGCAACTCGTCCTGTCAAACCTGCAGCTCAAAGTCTTCTCTTCACAGCTGAAACTGAGACTTTCTTACTACGACCACTATTAAGCTGCTTGAAGCTGTTGTCCTGTGAGCCGCCTATCACACAGCTGTTAACTTGGCCTCTGATTGAGTCGTGTCTTTGGGTCTGCAGACCTCTTCCTGTCAGTTTGTTTCTGAGCCTTTGGATGTTGAAGGAAACTAAACTCACTGACACCTTGACTTTCTTTGCAGTTTCTCTGTAGGGCAGACCGACATTTATAAGTGTTATGATGGTCTGTCTCTCTTCCATTGTTAATCACCTTTTTCTCACCATTTGTGTACCATCACACTGCTTTCTGCAGTGTTCTAAAACTTTTGACCGGTAGTGTATATAAATAAAAAGGCTAGAGGTTAAAAGCTTTGTGGCTAGAGGTGAGTTTTGAGAAGATTTTTAAAAAGAGTCCAGTGATGGGGCGTTGCGAGAGTTCCAGAGGGTGGGGGCTGCCACACTAAAGGCTCTGTTCCCAAAGGTTTGGAGGTTGTTGTGAGGGACAGAAAGTAAACCCCTGGCTGAGTACTGCAGTATCTGAGACTGTGTGTATGGGTGCAGCAGTGTCAGACAGGTACTGAGGGCCCAGAGCATCAAGGGATTTGTAAGTGAGAAGAAGGATCTTGTAAGTAATGTGTGACTAGTCTGGGAGTCAACTGAGAGTCGGTTGAAGTGACATGTTCCAGAGATAAGTGCATGTTAAAATCATAGCAGCTGAGTTCTTGACATACTGGAGCCTGTCCAGGTCTTTGCTGGAAATCCTGAACAGCCGTAATCCAGCCAGATGGTGAGAAAGACTTGGATAAGGGTTTCTGCTACAGAGGATAGCCAAAATCGAAAGGTAGGACTGGAACTTGAAGAGTACAGTACCAGTGAGGCAAGGATAGAGGAATAGTGTGAGACACCCTTACCTCTCCAGTTTATGAGTTATCTGCTTTAAGGTATGCATTTCACAGTTATACCAGGAATTCAAGTACTTCTGATTTTAGTTTTGTTTTTTTATTTTAATAATAATTTGACCTGAAATGAGAACTAAACCGGATAAAAAGTTTGAAAAATCAAATGAAAACTCTAAAACTGTTTTTTCAGTTTTTCAGTTCAGGGGAACAATGCAAAGAGTTAGATGGTAAATGGGCAGATTCTATTTTTTAGCACTTTTCTGCTCTCCCAGAGCACTCGAAGTGCCACATTCACCCATTCACACAAACAGTTCTTTCTGTGCTTTTCAGTGCTTCCTAGCCAACATCCACATTCTGATGGATCCACGGAGAGCAACATGGGGTTAGTATCTTGCCAAACGATATTTGTCATTCAGACTGGGGAAGCCAGGGATCGAACCACTAACCTTCCGATTAGTAGATGAGCTGCATTTGAACTAACATAGTTATCCTGCTGTAACCAGCTTTCTGTAAGGCAGAATAAATCAATATGTTGATCAATTATTACTTGCTATACTAATAATTATTAAGTGCTAACAGGCAATTAGAAGAGAGAGGAATGTTAGCCACTTCATCCAAAGTGAGATGGATGCCACATCTTCTAACAAGTCCAGGTTTTCCTCATTTTGACAAAGCCACACACCGAATCAACATTACACAACGTCACATTTCTCCAAACAGAATCACCAACAGCCAGAGTAGGGAAAAGCTATTTGAAACATGAATCATGGGCTTCTGTTTAGGATTATGCCTTCTCCTCACCATTACTAAGCTAGCCTGTTTTCCTGGCTGCTTGGGAAAATCTGCTAACGTAAAGGTAACAGTGCCTTATAGGTCAACTAGGCTGCAGACAGCAATAAAGGATGTCTATTCATTGCTTACTTTGTCACCTAAGAGTCACTGCATGAGGATTTTCACTGTTAAAAGTACATCCCAAATAGATGAGCTCATGAGCTCTTTATGCTTCTTGTTTCTTATATTACAGAATATAATCTGAAATGGGACACAAACAATGTTACTGTCACGGTCGGACGGTCCTCCTCGGGCAACCTGGGTTTTGTTATTTTGGTTTTCTCCTGTTTCTCCTCTCTCCCAACCGTGGCGTTTGTTTACGGAAGCTCGCGCTTCCGGGGAGGGTGTGGCCCGGACGGAGGCTCCTCCGCACGGCTGTGGACTCACCTGCACTTGATCGCCCTGCCCGCTGCTTCTAATCAGCCTCCCTCTTAGACCTGTGGCATTTAAGGAAGATGTGTGGCGACAGTTGACATCGGATTATTACTCCAAGCTGGAAATTGGCAAGGAGAAGAGAATCCGGGGTACTCTTTCTCCTGCATCTGTGACAGTTTGTGTGAGTGTGTGCATGTTTGCATAAATGTTGCACAGACTATGGCAAAGAAAAGCAAGGAAATTTAGTGATGAAGTGATGAAGCTGGCTTATATCAGCAATATATTATAAAGTGAAATTAAATCTTCAGCCTTGAAGCAGAGAAAACCTCTTGGCAGACAAAAATCTGTGCATTCACTCAGCAGAAAACTTGATGAAGGAAATGTAATTTCCTGTCAGTCATGTCATCTGGGTAAATTTGCTGAAACCAAGGAGTTGGGAGGTGGCACATGTCTTAAGGGACACATCTCTTCTCCAAAGAGCATTTTTCCAGAAATGCTCTTGGTGAAACAACGGTGCTCAGTATGACTAAATGACAGATCCATTTAATGCAGCTGCACCTGCTGATTTTACTTCTCCTGAAAAACACCAGTTCATCGATATGACATCTGATTCCATCCTGCGGCTGAGGTTTGCAGCACAAACACTGAGTAAATTCTGGCTTGGTGTAATTAGGAGAGGATGGACAGCTGTTGGCATTCGACTTCCCTTTGCCACATCTTTCATCTGTTTTCTGCTGTTGCCTCAGTGAAAACAAAGTGCAGATTTTGAATAAATGATTTTGGTTAGGATTAGGCCTTCAACACCTCGAGAAGGTGTGCAGTGAAAAACAGGCTCAGTGCAGCTACCAATGGTGATGTGGACGGCGAATCAGCTTCGGATGTGGAGAGTACTACGGCGTATCAGATGCTGCTGTGCACATTGGCATATTTCCCTGTTGCTTGTCTTGCGTTTCATGGTGTTACAATGTGAAGATACATGTGCTTTTTTGTGCTGAGGAGTTTTTGTTTTCTGTTCTCATACTGATTCCCTATTGGGGACCAGTATGAGCAGAGTTTCTTTTTTTCTCCTCGACTGCCCTTTTGTGTTATACATTTCATTGTTTCTTTAAAATGCCACCTTGTCTGACCTGTCTCCCCAATATGATGTTTGTGTATTTTATGTACAGTCAGAAAGGCTGAAATTTTGATGCAGGCAAATGCAAGTGACAAAAAAAGGCATTCATTCATTCAAGTATCGAACTGTCCCTTGTCAATGACATGTTTTGTCATGGTCCTGGGTCATTTTGATCCAGTGTTCTTAGTTTTCCTGTGGTTTTGTATTTTGTTCCTTATGTTCATTGGATTGTTTGGTTTGGTATTTGGATTCCCCCTGTGTTCATGCTTTTATTGTGGTGTTTGTTCTGGTACCGTGTTCCCGTCCTTTGTGTTCTGTGTTCTCCTCATCCCCTCGTGTATTCATCCTTGTTCTCTGCCTCTCTCTCTGTGCTCTTCTCTGTGTGCTGTGTTGTGTTTAAGGTCCACATCTTGGTGTCATTATTTTCAGTTTCGTGTCCTCCCCGCTCGGTCATGAGTAATTGTCCTCAGCTGTGTTCCCCGTGTGTTCCCACTTCCCTCATTACCTTCTGTGTATTTATGTCAGAGTATCCCTTTGTTCTGTGTTGCGTCGTCCCTCTAGGTTGTGTGCGTTCCCCCGTGTCTTCCCAGCGCCTCAGCTTTAGTTTCTCCCAGTGTAGTTTTAACCGAACATAACCTGGTTTATAGAGACAGGGGTTGTGGACCTAAGGTATGAGGGTTTTTTTAAGTACTTTATACTCTTGCTTATTATTAGGTTTTATGATTGGTTTTAATTCTTCATTCATTGATAATAGACAGAGGGTTTATTTCTGTTCAGATTTCATTCTTTACTTTTTATTTTACCTTGATTTCTTACAGATGTCCTGGTCGGGAGTTTAACCCACAACTCCTGTTATAAAATGGCATGTAGACTTACCACTACACTATCCAGCTGCTAAATGAAGCCATACTGGCTTGACGTCGCATGGATTAACAAAGCCTGCGCCAGGTGTTGAGTAACCAGGATCCATGATGAGAACTGGGCTACATGAATAGGATGAAGAACCTAAGGAATCTTTGATGCCCAGCAACCAGATTGACAGCAACACAACTAGTAGCTCAGTGTTCCAACTTTTAGAAGAAAGAACTGCTCTCATGGCTAGAGATTGATGAGGTACAACACAAATGCTATGGCAAGGGGGAGCCAGGATGACAGGTCAGGGGGGAGATATCATCACATTGGATACTAAACAGCAGGTGCAATAGAATAAGGATAGTTGAGTGCGAGAGGAGCTGGCCTAAAAGATAGAATCATGGCGAAGCTTCAAACCCGGATCCTCCATAGCCAGTTACCAAGACTACGTGAAATACCCTCAGAAGATCTACTAGATGATGTGAATGCAGCACTATGGACGATACCTACCACCACTATTAAAGAGACTAACCAGCTGATCTACACCATGGCAGCAGTGATCAGTGAAATGCTTAGCTACAAGTTGAACAGCCACAAGAAGCAGTACCCTCCATGGAGAAGGAGACTAGAGGCCAAGATCAAGGTAGCACGGAGGAAAGTGAGCCAACTATTGGAGCTGCAGAAAGGTGGAATGAAGAGGATGCCTAAGAAGTACAGCAAGCTGTCCATACCTGAGGCCTTGGAAACTGCCAAGCAAAGACTCACAGCCTTGGCCAGCTGCTTCAAGAGATACACCAGAGAGATAGAAGGCAGGACAATAAACCAGCTATTTCCACAGAACCAGCCAAGATGTACTCTCAGTGGCAGGAGAACAACATGAGAACACCCACCAACAAGGCTGAAGACCAAGCAATACTGAAAGAGCAACACATAACAGCAACACATAACAGCAATGCTCAGTGGCTAGTGGATCTAAGAGCAGACCACAGCAACCTCCTTGAACAGGGTCCAGTAACCATCACAGTGGCAGACCTACAAGAAAGGGTCTCCGGTATGAAGAATTGGACAGCAACAGACTCTAGCAGTCAGCCGAGACTACAAGACCAGACTGACCAACCTGTGCACTGCCTGGATTGAATACAAGAAGGCCTATGACTCAGTGCCCCATACCTGGAACCTAGAATGCCTATAACTATACAGGATCAACAGGACACTAAGAGCCTTCATCAGGAACTCAATTGGATTGTGGTGGACAACAACATAGGCCAACTTCAAGCCCATAAATGGTAAATGATAAATGGACTGTATTTGTATAG
>NW_024582703.1:292860-351671 GCF_018398535.1 Haplochromis burtoni | reverse complement strand
GACTGGTTGAGTGTAAGAATAGATGGGATGACCCCACTGACTCTAACACAGGTTTTATACAATAATGGCGATCCGTCTAAGGAACTTGCCATGCTCCACAATATGGTAATAATTATGGGCAAATACCACATTCATAAGTGTAAATGGCAAAACAAAAGACCTTTCCTAAGTGCATTGAAGATTGAATTGAAGTCTTTTTTGTCATCTTTAGAATTACTGAAGGATTCATGTAAAGATGCTGCTTTGATATGTGAAAATGGGACCCAGTTTCTATCCTTTTGTTTCGTTTGGTGTACCAAGTAAGCCGCATGTATGTTAAAATGTTCACGGAAAGGATATTGTTAAATGTCATAAGAATGGCCTTCACACATATTTATTTTGTTTTTTGTTTTTCTGTTAGTCTTCTCCTATTTCTTTTGTTTTCTTACTCAACATTTCAAGATGTTGTTGCACCAATGTTGTCTCCCAATGAGAGATTGTAAATGTGTGCAAAATATAACTAAATTTTAAAAAAAACAACAAAACCAAATGACGGCTCACGGAGGGGGGGGCAAGATGGCGGAATAAGCGGTTGTACAATCTGCAGGTCTGATTAGGAAACGTGATTTTGATGTCCTGAAAAGTACCGACAAACAGTTACTCCAAAAGGAAGTCGAAGGCAAGCGAACCCCCCCCCCTGGAAGTTACTTTGAGAGACCCTTAAAAAAAAAAAAAAAAAAAAAAAAAAAAAGATTTAAAAAAAAAAAAAAAAAAAAAAAAAAAAAAGACGAGTCAAGTGGCCGCGTGACCCGCTGTCCACTTCCTTATCTGATCATGTGATTAACAGAGCTAGCGAACGGAGCAGCTGGACAGACTATTCTTCACTATTTCAGCTTGAAGGTAATGGCAGCTTTATTAGTCCTTTTCTCAATATGAACGCATTGAGACGGCTACCAAAGGCACCGTTTGTCCTTTTTACATGGCTGACAGCACGGAAATGACTTTCTGTTGTTTTTGCAACACAGGGAAAAAGAAATTAGAAATCCTTGGTGAAATTAATAGTTTTTAAACCAAACAGTATACCTTGCTAGTATAGTTAATATTGCTTTTTTTGCATGAGCTAGTTTAAATGTAAGATGACAGTGTTATTGTTGGCTATTGTGGCATAAAGTTATCTCTCTAATAGCCTTTGGTCATATAATAATAAGTAAGTGGTGTTATTATGGGAAAACTAAAGCCCCTATGGAGAGAGGTTAAATTCAAAAACCTCACAAATGTATGTGATATAAACTATGATAATAAGTTATGATTCACATCAGACAAAGGAATTTTAATTTACACAAAAATATACACCGATTTCAACAAAAAAGTCCCTCTTTACACACAATTTTTAATGTGTAACTTTACAAATGTGATCATTTTTACTTTCAAAAAGCTTCCTCTGAGTGTAAATGTCTACAGATATTTGACATGATGATGTCACATGTGTGAGGTTTCGAGACACTTTTTGCCTGTGGACTATGTTCTCTATGCTTATCTTCAGCTAGCTTAACAAATGTACATCATGGTAAAAAAATTGTCTTAAAAATATTTTTCAGACTCACCGATTCTTCATGGATTTAATGGACGTTGCATTTATTTTTTCGAACCAAGCTCAATTTTTCCGATGTTTTGCATCCAAATAAACAGATTTGACCAATTAGATCGCTGCCTTTGGCAACAAGCACGCTCATAGCTCAAATTGGGCACCCCCAGCTGCCTCCTCTGGTGACTGGGGCAGATGTTGAGACCTGGCTGTCCTCACCCTGGGCGGCAACCCCCTCCTCTCCTGCTCACCCTGGCCTTACTGATAAAACTGTAGTTAGGAGGGGTCGTCTCGATGAGAACAGCTCCACTGTTACTTTGGTCCAACCAAGTTTCAGTTAAAAACATAAAATCAAGGCTGTGCTCAGTGATTAAATCATTAATTAAAAATGTTTTCCCAGCTAAAGATCTAACGTTTAATAAAGCCAACTTAAGTGTTTTAGAGGTATTATTTGCCCCCCTCGTGTTTGGGAGCAGTCTGTGGCACACAAGCTATGTTTAATATATTTAAAGATCTTTTAGGGTGCAGCTCTCTGTGTTTTGACCAGGCCACATGTCTCCTTCTGTCACCTAAAAGTACAGAAATTTTAAAACCTTCTAGTAAACAGGGTCCCAGCTTCTCCTGGGAAAAGTCACCACTGCCATAATCCTCGCAGCCTGGACCCTCCACACATCACACATCAGACTGCGGAGACAGGGCATGAAGGTGGTAAGGAGGAACTAAGGGGGATGAGGCTGGGCAATGTGACTTCGATTGCTCTGTTGAGGGTGGGGCTCGATGGCGAACCTTTGGCTGCTCTGGTGGGGGGTTTATGGGGGACAAAAAGGGATTGGGACGGGGGTAGATCTGAGCCCAGCATTGACCCGCTCCATCATCTCCTCAGTGAATTTCAGGTGTTGGGAGGGGGAGGAGGGTGATGGCGTGTCAGGGGTTTGGGGGACTGGGGAAGGTCGTGGTCCCTGGTCCTGGTCGTTGGTGTTGTTGAGAGTTGGAGGCAAATAGGGACCCCTCTTCTTGCCTCTGATCTCTCTCCTTTCTGAAGCTCTTCGGGGGTGGGGGCAGATGAGGCTCCTCTTCAAGGTTTCTGCTGGGCTTTGTCTGTTCTTGGAGTACTGTTTGTTCCTCTATATGACATGACTCCTCCTATAGGCTAATTGCTATCTGCAACAACAATGCGTCGTTCAAGTGGAACAGCGAAGCGCAAGTACGAAAGCTAAGGGGGTTGTCACATGATTCGGAAGGCATTGTGGGCTCAGCCAATCAGAGCCAGCGGATTTTGTTACACGGGCATTTTGCCGTAACACGGGCAAAAATATTGCCGTTCAGTGCCTTCGTAACTTAAATTTTTCGTTAAATGGGGTATTCGTAAGTCGCGGTTCCACTGTAATTTCCCACTGCACATCTGCTGATCTCTCACAGCACACCCAGTGGTTTTTAACATCTGATCTAGACAATACACAATAATCAAGTACACCCAAAGCAACTTTGTGTCAGGGGTGATACGCTCAGTATGGACAGTTGGCATTCCTAATGGAGTGGTTGCAAAAGTAATGCAGTTTCTTGTGATTGAGTCATGCAGTAATGAACCTGTAAGTGTTAGTTCTTTTGTCTGGTTAAGTAGCATGATGGTAAGTGGACTGGTTCTTGTATAGTACTTTTCTACTCTGCGCACTCAAAACACTTCACACAACTTGTCTCAGTCACACAAGTTCTTTCTGTGCTTACTATCTACCATCCACACACATTCATACTCCAAGGATATTTGATGTGCAGACTGAAGCAGCCAGGCATTAAATCACCAACCCTCTGATTAGTAGATGAGCTGAACTACATCCACCCGTGATGTTATGCTGGTATATTGGTAAGATTATGTTTGGGCATTAGTTTAATAGCAGCGACCAACCTCCAAACGGTTTTCAGTCAGGTTGGTTCAAGCAAAAAGAATTCCATTTGGAGAACAGAGTTACCTGCCAAAGCATGAATCTGGTGCAGTGGTTGCAAAGCAGACAGTTTCACTTACAAAGGATATAACTTTCTTTACACTTTTTACTTAATTATGTGGAAGCTGCAACAATTTCTTTTCTCTCTGAAAAATCACTGAGCAGCAAACCCCACGAGAGAATCATGTTTGTTTTTTATAGGTGAATATTCTGTATTTGTTTCCAGCTTTGTCTCTTATATACAGAGATTTATCTGGACTGTGTGTGTGTGTTTCAAAGACACTGACTTCCTCTAATGTTATTTTCAAAAATGTTATTTCAAGTTTCTTGAACGGTTGGTCCATGCAGTCTTTCACAACAGTCATGAGCCCTTCCCCATTTTTGTCCCAAGTCAGCCTCTCAGTGGTACACTTTTTACACCCAGTCATGTACTAAATAATCAGATTTATTTAGGATTTTCCACCTTTGTTTTTAAATTGCACCACTTTTACAAGCTTGTGTTGCCCTTGTTTCACTTTTCTGTTATCCTACCTAAAACCTATTCCAACTTCTAAAAAATGTCAATTACAGTCATATTATTACAGTCACAATATTTTTGCAGATTTAAATACAGACATATTTGCATAATTCTACAGTTTCAGTACCACCTTTACACTTTAAACATATAACTATAAACCAAGAATCCATAAATTTTTTTCACAAACTAATTTTAGTGTTCTTTTTGAACAGGAACAATGTCAGTGGTGACGCTTGAAAAGTGTCGAGAGGACATTCGGAAACAGTTGGACAATGTAGTGGACTTCTGGCTCAAATACTCTCTTGACAGAGTACATGGGTACTGCCTTTACACTGGAATATGTTTGTACTGCTATATTGTCCAAATCCTTGTAATGAGTTCTTTTGCTTTCTATTTTAGAGGCTTCTTCACGTGTATTGGAAAGGATGGGAAGATCTATGATGAGCTGAAATATGTCTGGCTGCAGGGTAGACAGGTGAACCTCGACAGTGATTGTAATAATCTGCTGTTACATTAGGTTGTTCAGTGTGAAGATTTTGCTATATATGTGTCTCACAGGTGTGGATGTATTGTCGCTTGTACCGAACCATGGATCGCTTCCACAAGCCTGAAATCCTTGAAGCAGCAACAGTTGGTGAGTGTGAATGTAATGCTTGACTATACAGCTCTGTATCATGAGCATTGTGTTTTTCTCAGAAATGACAGCGTCCAGTCGCTGTTACCGAGAGCAGCACATAATAAAGGTTTCTTGCATCTTTTTTAATATGCATTTACTGTGTATTTATATCACAAACGATAAATGTTAATCATTGACTTGACTGACTTGAAAGGTCTCATATCTTAGCAATCAATTTATTTCTGCTTTTATGAGTTTGTTTTTTTAACATTCTAGGCCAGCGGTCCCCAACCTTTTTGGCACCACGGACCGGTTTATGCCTGACAATATTTTCACGGACCGGCCTTTAAGGTGTCGCGGATAGATACAACAAAATAAAACTAGTACCGGTACAGAAAAAAAGATTTATTCATAACACACGTGAAAAGACCCAGGAAAACCGAGTTAACGGTAAAAACGATAACAAAATAATGCTGCAGACCGATAAAAACCCTGAAAACTATACATTTCACACATGAGCCTCTACTCTCGCGGCCCGGTACCAAACGACTCATGGACCGGTACTGATCCGAGGCCCGGGGGTTGGGGACCGCTGTTATAGGCAACAAGGTATAAAGTATGACCTGTGATTAGTGGATGTTACTTCTAACACTGAAGCACCAAGGCCTCTGTTGAACAAAGGGGGCGTGTCCAAACGAAGCCCATGTTGAAGCCCAAAGATAAGCAAGACCTCGTTTCTCTGAAATGATGCGACTGCCCTGTTATGTGATTGGAGCTGTTTTGTGAACTGGATCTGAGGATCATCACAAGCTTGCAGGGAGATTGTAAGCACATTAAAAAGGTGAAAAATATCGGCAGTTAGGGAGCATTCTGACATGATAGCTCCCAATAATAACAAATTATTATCTTCTCAAATCAGTTTAGAGAAGCTATCTATATAAAGGGTAGCACGATGGTGTGATGGTTAGTCCTGGTCCTGAGTTCGACTTCACCACCTTGCTGGGCCCTTTCTGTGCAGAGATTGCACACTGGCCACCCACTCACCAGCTCTGTAACTTTTAAGGGAGATAAACTTGGCTTTTGGAGGCAGAAACGCTTTCCCCAGCCCAAAGACTTTTTCCATCTTGAACAAACTTATTTCCCTTTTGTTGGGCTTACCCCCACCAGAGCTGCTTCCAAGCTCAGCCTCACCCAGCCTTCAAAGTACTTTGTGAGCCTTCAAAGTACTTTGTGAGCCTTCAAAGTACTTTGTGAGCCTTGCACAGCCTAAGCTTTATGATATCCTGCATATCCTGAGAATCCTGAGCTTCCTGCATCTTCTTAGAGTCCTGAGATTTTAGTGAACCCCAAGTCTAGGCATTCTACGATTCAACATTCTACGCTGCCACGGATCCCCAACACTTCAAAGTCTCAAGTGCATGAGGGTCTCAGTCTTCACAGGGGGTGCCTTGCTGGGCCTCCTGAGGAGATCCATCTCCTCCATCATCACTAGCCCCCAGACAAATAACTAGCGGTATCCTGTCGCCTACGCCTCCCCCAGCCTTTAGAGAGTTTCCTTCATTACTGGCCTCCAGAGGGTTTCCATGGCCTTTGTCACTGGCCTCCAGCAAAGGCACCAGAGGTACTCTGTACTCTCTGTCGCCAACAGCCTCCAAATGGTTTTCTTCACCTCAGGTGCTGCTGACCTCCAGCCAAACCTCCTGAGGTGCTCCTCCATTGTCACTGGCTGCCTCCTTGGGCACCAGAGTGATTTCATCACTGGTCTCTTGGACATTCAATTCAGTTCAGTTCAATTCAATTTTACTTATATAGCGCAAAATCACCGCAACAACAAGATGTTTAATATTGTAAGGTGAGGACCCTACAATAGTACAGAGAAACCCCTTATGAACAAGCAATTAGGCAGAAGTGGGAAAGAAAAACTCCCTTTTAGGAGCAGAACCGGGCTCAGGAAGGGGCAGTCTTCTGCTGTAACCGGTTGGGGGTGAAGGGAGGAAGACAAGACATAAGACATGCTGTGGAAGAGAGCCAAAGATTAATAATAACTCGTAATTAAATGCAGAGGGGGTGTATAAACAAATGGTGAATAAAAAGGAGTGAGAGAAGGAGAAATGCCCAGTACATCATGAGAAGCCCCCTGCAGTCCAAGTCTATTGCAGAATAAGTAAGGGAGGATTCAGGGTCACCTGATCCAGCCCTAACTATAAGCTTTGTCAAAAAGGAATGCTTTAAGCCTAATCTTAAAAGTAGTGAGGGTATCTGTCTCCCAAATCCAAGCTTGGAGCCTCTTCAACAGATGAGGGGCCTGAAAGCTGAAGGCTCTGCCTCCCATTGTACTTTTTAATATCCTGGGAACCACAAGTAGCCTAGCAGTGTGAGAGCGAAGTGCTCTATTTGGGGTGATATGATGCCATGAGGGTGTAAGTCCGTCTGAGTGATTTCCTTTCTTTTATCTTTTGCTGCTTGTTCTGGGATAAAGCTTTCATTTCTTTATACAAGTTAGTGATGTTGCCACAGTAGAGAATTTCAAAGGAAAAAACTGTCTATCCGGTTGTTCAGTGATGACGCGACGAATCCTACTTCCGGGCCTAAAGTAGTCTGCGTTTAATATGGCTTTTGTGTTGTTAACATGTTTAATGTTTTGTATTTTCTTCTATTTGATCTCAAAAAGCTCCTAAAACACTCAGTGATCACTGTTGACCTTCCTCGGCTTTTATTACCGCTAATCATTTATTTAAGCTCAGTTTTTAAAACCTTAGGATGTAACTACAGCCCAGCCCATGCAGCAGTATATGAAGTTTAGTCCTTTTACAGCATCCTGCCATGCGATTACATTTGTTCCTGACGACCGAGAACACTCACGTTAACTTTTATCGAGTGGGAAAAAAAGTTAGCTTGTTTATATTATGCTAACATAGCTGTGTCGCTAGCGGTCACGTAGCACATCATTATATACCAGCTAGCCCAACTTCAGTAACCCTACAAACGTCACTACTTTTTAGTTTTCTGTCTTCATTTATGCTGGAAGTGATAGCAGAGCTGTACGTTTTAATTTGTTTCCAAAACCCCGCAGTCAGGACATGCTATATTGTATTTAGATAGAAGCTAGCGAACTAACTCCCTGCTAACTTCTAACTCCGTTAAATGTCATAAATTCCGTTTTCATGGATGCCTGGATGTTAAACTCAATTGTTACACCTGGTAGAGCAGAACGCTGATCATTTTATTAAAGATGAAAGACTTTAGACAGTTTTTCAATTCTCAGTAATGCCATAGTGATCGTTTGATATATGGACCTGCAGCGGAGTTTAGGTCCAGACACGGCTAGTGACGTCAGACTGAACAACCGGATAAATTGTGAAATTAGTCCAGAATAATGTTCCTCAACGTAAAATGGCAAAAATATCTCATCATCTATAGTTCCTTATCAACAAAAGAGTCAGCTAATGTTGAGAAATCTCTGTTCCCGAGTTGAATGTCTGTGATATTTGGACCCTCAGGTGGCACTGCAGTAAAACTAGGCATGATTCTGTCACAGGAATCACTGCATAGGATCGGGAACACTTCCTGATTAAAGTTAAAGATTAAAGTTTAAAGCTCTATAACACAAAGAGGAAGCTACCTTCTTCTCTTGGCCAAAGATTATTTGAAATGGACTGAGGAAAAGTGGAAAACTGTTCATTTCAGATCAGTTGAAATTCTTTTTGGAAAACACATCCTCTGACCTGATGAAGTGAGAGACCATCTGGCTTGTTATTGTCACTATTTGCAGGCTAAGGACTCGAATGCTGACTCAGGAGACAAGCTGTTTAATGAGTTGTAAAAATCCATAAAAGTAAATACAAAGTCTAAAGCACAAAGCAACACAAAATACAAAGGGACACAGAGAGAATCACAAAGGGCTAGAAAACTGAGTAAACAGAGCTACAACCCAGATCTAATTCACTAAAATACAGAACCCAAGAAGAGTCAAAATAGAAACTAGAATTAAAGAATATAAAACAAGCTAAACACACTTTATGAAATTCTACAAGAAAATCCACAGATCCCGGGATCATGACAGTGTAGTGTAGCAGATGTATGATGATGCCACTGTTTAGGACTTTGTGAAAGGACAAAATTAAACCGATTCAGCACACTAGCATGAGCATAAATGCACTACAGGTATGTTGGTAAATAAAGGTATGTTGCACATACAGGCAGAAATTTCTCTGTGACTCTACTGATCGTGTGCTTAGAGCTTGTTCCTGTGATGTCATGATTGTCAAACCATTGGTAGTATATTGATATCAGCCAATTCTTCTGCCAGTGGTACATGCCTTACAGGGGCTGTCTTTACATGATGGTTTCTCTTTTTGCTCCTCTTCTTTCTTGGATTTCAGCTGTCTGAGATATTCACTAAGCACATGGTCAGTTGGGGGTCTTTGTGATATACTCTTGGATCTTTGTTGTTACAGTCTGAATAGCAGGCTCAGGGTGATGGACTTAAAAACCTTCCATGCATGGAAAGGAGTTTTCTTGTCTTGATGTCAGTGTCTTCTGTCTCCTCCGTTGGCCAGCTGATGATCCCAACAGGGTATCTGATGACCGTTACTGCGTAGTTGTTGATAGCGCGGATCTTGTTCTTCCTGTTCAGCTGACTCCTCAGAACACCTTACTCTCTGGATGTATTTGGTGGTTGTGGCTTTCCTAGCGGCTTCTTCATGGGTCCCATTTGCCTGTGGGATTCCAAGGTAGCTATCTTCGATGTCTGCAGTGTTGCCTTCTGGTAGTACAATCCCCCCAGTTCTTTGTTACCATCCAACTACGCATTTCCAATCCTAATAACATTATGATGTCATTGCTGTAGATCACGTGTCAAAGTCAAGGCCTGCGGGCCACATCCGGCCCAGCGTACATTTATATCCGGCCCGCGAGATAATTTTATATAGATTTATTATTATTGTTATGCATGGCCCGGCGATATGAGGCGCTAATAATATACAAACAACAGATCCCATAATGCAGCGCTGCAGCCTCCTTGCTGAACGCTAGGCTAACTGGGAACATTCCCGCGTCAATCAAGTCAAACTTCTGTTATTGCGCAGCTAGCCGCTCACGATGGTGGAGAGAAAAGTTGATTCTGAAAGCAGAGCCTTTCAGTGCCAGTGGGTGATTGAATATAGGTTAAACAGACATTGCTGGTAAACCCGTGTGTCTTATTAGTGGAGCTAATGTGGCTGTAATTAAGGAATTTAATTTAAGACGGCACTACGAGACAAAACATCAGGATTAGCTGAAAAACCTAAATGCATAAACTACAGAAGGTAGAAGAGCTAAAGAAGAATCTGACATTTCAGCAGACGTTTTTCACCAGAGCAAAATCACAAAGTGAAGCTGTTGTGAAAGCAAGTTTTATTGTAGCAGAGGAGAAACCCAAATCAGCCCGGTGTCGTGCCAAAGTAGGTATCCCCGACAGAATTTGTTTCCCCTGCGTTGGTAGCAAACGTCGGGCTCTTCAAATCACGGACAAACAGTATCCCACATTCTTGATTTTTAGTTCACAAACACTTCTTGTAATGACTAACTACTCCTGACATTTTGGAGATGTTAGCTCTTTATACAGTAAAGTTACAGTGGGATACAAATAATATCAGGCTAACCCTGCCGTAATTTGTTCCCCCTGTCTATCACGGACAAACGGTATCCAACAGTTGTTTGTTTTTAAACCCATTTTGCACAGAGGCATTTTTTTAAAAAAAATGTATTAATAGAAATGTTGAATATTATTACACAGGAAAAAAACAACTACATGTAAAATAGCATCTTTCTTGTAAAACAAAGGGGGGGCCCAGCAAAAAAAGTTTGGGAACCACTGGTCTAACCGATGGTGATGTGCTGCCACCTGCTGCCAGCTTCAGGTGGCACATAGCCCCATTGATGGCTGATCTGGTCCGTGACTCATATCGCTGATTTTCTGCACAATTTCACTCTTGTTGTTTTTGAAGTCTGAGAATAGATGTTCTGAAATCTTAATGAATGATTCTTTTATATTTTCTCTATCAGTGAACAGCTTCCTGTGGGTTCATACCAATGTTCTGTTGTTCTGTCTGAATCATAGGAGGAGCATTCCTGAGAAAGTTTGCTCGTGTGTCCAGTAGCAGCGGTCAGTGGAAATGTGCCTTCTGCCTGACGAGAGATGGTAAAGCGCTCAAAGTTCAGAGAACCATATTCAGTGAGTGTTTCTACATCATGGCTATGGATGAACTGAGCAGGCTAACTGGTGACAAGGATATGCAGGTATATGTAACTGTTAGTGTAATCTTCTTTAGTTATACCATATGTTTGCCACCTCTCTTAGTTGTCTTATCTTAAGCCTATTGACATTTCTGTTCCTAGTTATTATTGATCAGTGCAGTGGAAAGAAGTCTTCCAAAAATTCTATGCGAAAAAAAACCCTTTTATTTAATTACACTAGTATTTGGCATTTTTTTCATGGGTGCCTTTTCTTGTGTTAAAGAAATGCAGTAAAGGATCAAGTAAAAAGTCAAAAAGATCAGGCTCTGAAACATAAAAACCTAAAAAGTAGCTCTTTGAAGGACAATTCTGCTACAAGCTACTATGCAAAGTGAACTCAACCCATGTTGTTGTGATAATAAAACACTATTAGTACATGACAATACAAATGTTATTCAAATCTAAATACAACTTCTAATAAATGTATTTAGTTTTAATCAGTGGAAGAGAATTTTCCAAAACAACTGTTCTATTGCCTACATTATAGAGGGTGACATTAACTCCACACACCGATTACCCAAATTTCCTTCTGGGTCAACCTTTGAGATCAATAAAGTTTTATTGAATTGAACTGAATTGAATCTAAACAGGAAAACCAGTGCAGTCAGGGCTTAAAGTGGGATTCAGAGGAATCTCAAAATCAATTGTAGTAGCTCAGTGTAGGAAAAAGAATCACAACTCACCTTGAGGCGACTTATGTTGTGATTTGGCGCTATATAAATAAAATTGAATTGAGTTGAATTTTGTTTTTGAGCTGCAGTAGTTTCTTTGTGTGATCAGCTGACCTGATGCTCTTTGTCAGAATCTTACAGAATTGAATTCAGCAGACTGTAAGCAGACGTTTCACTAGCTATCTTTGATCTTTATACCAGACCATATACAGCTGCTGTAAAGGTGGAATTTATTGAATTAATTAAGGGGAAATAAACTGACTTTCCGGCAGTAGAAGATTTAATGCCAACAAACATTGTTACAACAAAGAAATAATCTGCCAAACACTAATTTTTTTGTGATTGTTAAGTTTAGTTTTCTTCTGACATTCATTCTGATCATACAATTGGCATAAAAAACATGCCCACCTCAGAAGCAGAGTGTTTGAGTTTGAGTTATAGCTATGTTACCATTTCTACAACATTATCTCTCACCCCTCTTATGTGTTTCAGCTGGAAGCTGAGCAGATGATGGAACAGCTAATTTACTGGGTTCAGGTAGACCCTTCAGGCCTGGGCCGGCCCCAACTTCCCGGGGAGGTTCCCATCAACAGTTTGTCAGTTCCCATGATGCTCATGTGCCTGGTGCAACAGTTAACCGAAGGCCGTGGACAGGAAGTTGCTCAGAAGTACAAAGAACTGGGAAACTGGTGTGTAGAGCAGATCCTACAGCACATCCAGGTTTGGACACAGACAACACTCTGCTGCTTTTTCTGTCACAGTTGTATATTTTATCAAGTACCTTCTATTCATAAATACAGTTATTTTTCCTTCTCATCTTCTGCATCTTTTAATGCAGAGAGCTGGCACAGCTATCTTAGAGAACGTGTCAGTGGATGGATCTGAACTGCCGGGTTGCCAGGGCCGACTGCAGAATCCAGGTAAATGCTCCACAGCCTGCTGACCCAGATGGCGACGAGCAAAGTCCGTCCCTGTGGAAACAGATATTACACTCTTGTCCTCTCCTTAGTTGCTCACTTCATCATTTTCCATGTTTTTTTGTCCTTCCCACTAATAACTGGTGCTGACTCAGGCCATGCCTTGGAAGCAGGCTGGTTCTTGATGCTGTACGGTGCACAGTCCGGGGACAAGGAAATACACAGAACTGCCATCAGAAACTTTGTGGAGCTCCCTTATCAGTATGGCTGGGACAAAGAACACGGTGGCCTCTTCTACTTCCTGGATGTGGATGGTCACTGCCCCACACAGGTTAACCTGTCATCTCTACACATGATTATGTTTTTATTAGACACAAAATTCTGTTTCAATTTGCATTCAATAGTAGTTTGCATTCATCACTTTATGATCAGCCATGTTGCTTTTGTGTCTGAGCAGCTAGAGTGGAGCATGAAGCTGTGGTGGCCACACTGTGAGGCTCTCATCGCGTTCCTCATGGCCTACAGTCACACCAGGAAGCCTGAGCTGCTGGAGATATTCTCAGAAGTTTACCAGTACACTTTTAGCCATGTGAGTTGATACGGCACTGGTCATACGTCATAGCAAGAGTACTGTGTGCTTTTGTCATTAAATATTTTGAGTATTTAACATTTTTGAGAAATAAGTAATTTCCTATTGATATGAAATATCAACGACTACCTGATGTTACAGAGATTAGTCTAAAGACTGGAAGCAGGCAGGAAACAGCAGCTTCCTCTTTTTACCTTTAAGGCTCTACGATTTTTTTTGTTGAGTAAAGTTTTAGTGGAACTAAACCTAAAAACACACAAAAAGCCATGTAGTCCAAACGAAACAGTAAACAGTCTGGGTGGTTGGGCTGACCTAAATGGTGGAGTTGTAGCAGTTCAGGCCATGGAACAAGGCAGTTAAGAGTTATTTTTTTCTGGCTCAGGGTGAGCATGAAGAAAATTCTTTTTTACTTACCCTTGAGGTGGTTGCAAAGACCTGGGGTTTGGTTGATCTCAGCAGGGCTGCAGGCTTAGATGAAGATCAGGAAGAAGTCTTCTGCTTAGATCAAGGCCATACCTCAGAGGAGTCCAGTAAGGTCAAATAGTTTGAAGGATCATCCAAAAAAGAGCGAGGTACGTGTGTGAAGACCAGGGAGCACTGGAGCAGAACTCTACAGCACTGACCCAACTCTCCCACGAACAGTTTCAGAGACAGGAGGTGCCATTATGGAACACCACTGTAGTGGAAGTAATGAAATGAATTCAGGGAATAAGCAAAGGATTCTAAATCATTACCAGTCGAGGTACTATGACAATCAGCAGTGTTGGGAAGGTTACTTTTAAAATGTATTCCACTACAGATTACAGAATACATGCCCCAAAATGTATTTTGTAATGTATTCCGTTACGTTACTCAATGAGAGTAACGTATTCTGAATACTTTGGATTACTAATATATTATCAATTTTTTTACAACTACATGAATGTCCTATTGCTGTGTGATTTATTACTTTTACTGAAGGTTACTTTCCATACCAATACCAACTAGATTTTTAAATCTTAATATAAAATGAGTAATAGTAGGTGGACATTAGGTAAGGCTGCACTTTTTGCAGCGATCTTGTATAGAAAACTATTCCGCATGTATATAAAACAGGTCCGCGGCTCCGAACCGTAAAGGCGTAAAACCATAAAGGGACCTCTGGCTAATACGTTAGGTTCTCTGTCAGGCTCGTAGCCGAAATCTAGCTTTACTTTACTTTGTTGTCTGGGTCAACTTTGCTAGCAAGAGACAGAGAGAGGCGTTGAAAGGCTGCTCCAACTGAACTTATTGTTTCAGAGAAAAACACGAACACATTGTACAGTCGAGTCTTAATAGCTTACTTACAACTGGGCTCGTCAGGCACTCTTTTTGACTGCAGTGGTTATTATTATATTTACATGCTTCCATCTCCTGTTTCTGCTCTGTGACAACTCGTACTTTTCCACTCTTTTTTTCTCCCTCCCTCGCTCACAGACACATAACGGGTATGGCAGTCCATTCTCCCTGCAGCACGGACTACACTGCCCATGAGGCTACATTCTTTAGGTCTATGTCTGTAACACTCTGCCTATTGCCCTCTTATTAAATAATTTTTGAGAATTTTTTTTCAAAAATATTTCTTCACGTCATTTTGCGGTCCGCAAGTAGAGGTGTCATGGGCCGCAAGATTGAGACACAGACATTAGAGCCTCTTAATGCGTGTTTTGTTTGGGTTTCCACCGGCGTGGAATTACCCCCCAAAAATAGAGAGAGCATAGTCTAATATATGAAACAGAAAAAGAGCCGTGTAATCCTTTTATTTCAACAAAGTAACTGTATTCTGAATACCACCCTTATAAACGGTAACTGTAACGGAATACAGTTACTCATATTTTGTATTTTAAATACGTAATGGCGGTACATGTATTCCGTTACTCCCCGACACTGACAATCGGGCAGCAGCTGAACGCTGGATTCTGTCCTTAAGTAAGGCAGGTGATGAAATGAGGAAGAGTAGGCATGAAGAATGGAGAAACTGGAGCCCAACCCCCCCAACCACAGCCTAGCTGGGCGGAGCTTAACTTACTTGAAACAGAGAGTGTTAGAAAATGTAGAAAACAAGATTGACTGGCTATGACGAGGTTATGTTGATGTTGTAGATGGAGAGATATGTATAAATACTGTATAAATGAAGATTACAAGTTATATTAAAAAGAATTTACATTTATAATAATTCAGTTTGCATTTTTTTTGTCTATTTCTAAATTGCAGGCTTTAGGATTATTGTGTTTTTTCATTTGACTCCAGTTACTGAAATCCTCACAAATGCCAGGAGTTACACAGGGTCAGATTCACCAGCAGGAAAAGAAAATGTGATTGGACATGAGCAGAAACTCGTCTCACTGTGATAACCATTTCATTTTACTTTAAAGGCTATATGTGTACTCCTGTTTATTTAAAATGACTATCCTGTTTTTCACAAAGTATCAAATTAGCTCATCTTTCGACACTGTAGTTTCACCACAGCAGACACAAGTCACATTATTATGGAGTCTAGTATGAGTGCAGTCTGATTCTCTGCACACTGAACTTCTCTTTTCCTTTGTCCTTAAAAAACTGTCCCTCACATCTTTCTCTGACTTTGATGGAAAATTTCATTATTAGATTAGACCAGATTACAATTAATAATTGACCTCGGATCGCCTTGTTATGGAAGGTTTATTAGGAAATATTTGTTTGCATTCAGCATATTCTGATCCAACAAATATTATTCCAGGGTTATTAAGGTCTCCAGCTGCTCAAAGTTTTATTTTTAAAATCCATTTTAATTTGACTCCAAGATATTGTTTTCCCTGCTTTCAGTCTTTATGCAATACTAAACTAACCATATCCCAGCTTAAATAGTGCTGAACTATGACTTTTCAAGTGTAAAAGGCTAATTTAAGGCTCTTTGACAGTTGTTGATTACTTCAAAGAGAGACCTTTAAAGAATGTAACGCTGGGTGATTGTGCGTGTTTCTGTTTCTAGTTTCCTGATGCTGAGAATGGTGAGTGGTTTGGCTATTTGACACAAGAAGGGAAAGTAGCACTGGATTTTAAAGGCGGTCCCTTTAAAGGTAAGAGCATAGTTAAAATCTAGCAACAGCAGGAAGTTCTAAAATGAGGGAAATAAATGACAGGAGAATGTAGAGTAGCTTATAAAATGGGCTTTGTATGTTTTAGTTACCTGCACAACACTCCTTGATCTGCACTCAAATTTCAGTGAAGATGTTGAGTGCTACGTATTTTAGGCCCCAGGTTGTAAAAAAATGAGGGAGAATGTATAAAGTGGAACACATATTTCTGTAATGTTTAATAATTTGACACGGATGTAATGATGGTGCTGGGCATGTCTATTAATTCTGACTGTCTCTGGGTAAGCTGTGAGACAATAACAGTTATGTGATGGAAGCCAAATTAATTTTTATCAGCATCTGCTTGCAGCCATTACCGCACGGCATGACAAACACGAGGAAAAAACTGAATTTTGTCCCTAGTAGTTATGGGATCCATTGTTTCTGCTATGAAATGAGTGGCATTTCTACAGGGTGGGCCATTTATATGGATATACCGTAATAACATGGGAATGGTTGGTGATATTAAAGTCCTGTTTGTGGCACATTAGTATATGTGAGGGGGCAAACTCCTCAAGATGGGTGGTGACCATGGTGGCCATTTAGAAGTCGGCCATCTTGGATACAACTTTTGTTTTTTCAATAGGAAGAGGGCCATGTGACACATCAAACTTATTGGTAATGTCACAAGAAAAACAATGGTGTGCTTGGTTTCAACGTAACTTTATTCTTTCATGAGTTATTTACAAGTTTCTGACCACTTATAAAATGTGTTCAATGTGCTGCCCATTGTGTTGGATTGTCAATGCAGGAGAAATGCCAGCACAGGCATCCAGTATCTGTAGTTTCAGGTGCTGCACATCTCGTCTCTTCACACCATAGACAATTGCCTTCAGATGACCCCAAAGATAAAAGTCTAAGGGGGTCAGATCGGGAGACCTTGGGGGCCATTCAACTGGCCCACAACGACCAATCCACTTTCCAGGAAACTGTTCATCTAGGAATGCTCGGACCTGGCACCCATAATGTGGTGGTGCACCATCTTGCTGGAAAAACTCAGGGAACGTGCCAGCTTCAGTGCATAAAGAGGGAAACACATCATCATGTAGCAATTTCAAATATCCAGTGGCCTTGAGGTTTCCATTGATGAAGAATGGACCCACTATCGTTGTACCCCATATACCACACCAAACCATCACTTTTGTTGTTCCAACAGTCTTGGAGGGATCCATCCAATGTGGGTTAGTGTCAGACCAATAGCGGTGGTTTTGTTTGTTAACTTCACCATTCACATAAAAGTTTGCCTCATCACTGAACAAAATCTTCTGCGTGAACTGAGGGTCCTGTTCCAATTTTTGTTTTGCCCATTCTGCAAATTCTGTGCGACCGATCTGGGTCATCCTCGTTGAGATGCTGCAGTAGCTGGAGTTTGTAAGGGTGCCATTTGTGAGTAGCTAATATCCGCCGAAGGGATGTTCGACTAATGCCACTCTCCAGTGACATGCGGCGAGTGCTACGCTGTGGGCTCTTGCTGAATGAAGCTAGGACAGCCACTGATGTTTCTTCATTAGTGACAGTTTTCTTGCGTCCACATTTTGGCAAATCCAACACTGAACCAGTTTCACAGAAACTTAGCAAGCAGTTTGCTAACTGTAGCATGGGAGATGGGTGGTCTCGTAGGGTGTCTTGCATTGAAATCTGCTGCAATGACCCGGTTACTGCGTTCACCAGATATCAACACAATTTCGATCTGCTCCTCACGTGTTAACCTCTTCGACATGTCAATGGCTGTGAACAAAGAGAAACTTGTAAATAACTCATGAAAGAATAAAGTTACGTTGAAACCAAGCACACCATTGTTTTGTGTCACATATGGCCCTCTTCCTATTGAAAAAACAAAAGTTGTATCCAAGATGGCCGACTTATAAATGGCCACCATGGTCACCACCCATCTTGAGGAGTTTGCCCCCTCACATATACTAATGTGCCACAAACAGGATTTTAATATCACCAACCACTCCCATGTTATTACGATGTATCCATATAAATGGCCCACCCTGTACAATGATTTGATTCCAAAGGCAGCACAGTGGAATAGTGGTTAGCACTGTTGCCTCACAGCAACAAGGTCCTGAGTTTAATTCCACCATCAGGCCGGGGTCTTTCTGTGTGGCCTTTGCATGTTCTCCCCATGTTTGCGTGGGTTCTCTCCAGGTACTCTGACTTCCTCCCACGGTCCAAAAACATGCAGTTAGTGCGACAGACTAGCAACCTGTCCAGGGTGTAACCCGCCTCTCGCACTGCAAACCTGAATTGGATAAGCAGAAGAGAATGGATGGTTTGGTTCCAATGATCTCTTTAGAGGAAAGGACCACTATAAATGAACACAAGGTTGTTCTGAATCATCACCTTGATGCTGCGCTTCTCCATGCTCCCTGTGAAAGCCATTGCATACAAATTGCATTATTTTCATACTTATCAAACCATTCAGACCTTAGACCTCAACCCAGCTGAATGCTTTGAGAGATACTGGACTAAGATGTTTGGTCTCCACAAATCATCAGATGAAATACCTTGAAAGATTAGTACCAATTCCTCCAACAGAGTTCTAGAAACTTGGAAAATTAATGCCAAGCAGCACTGAAGCTGGCCTAGTAGCACATGGAAACCAAACCAAACAAGTTTTTTTTTTTTCATTTGTCATCTATCAGCATGAAAGAGTCTTTCTTCTGTGTTTTAGCTGCATCAATTGTTTTAAAATCCCAACAATCATTTTATTGTGAAATACTTTTCTGTTTTACCATGATGGTAAAGTAGCTGTTTCGTCTGTTCCTCAGGGTTCTTCCACGTGCCTCGTTGCCTGTACATGTGTGAGCGCATTCTGGATGACTTGCTGGAAAACAAGGACTGAAGATTCTGACATGAATGATAAAGGGATTCATGTCAGGGATTGAACTTGTGCATTACTTCGAATCACGAATAATCAAATTATAAAGCAAAATTGTCTGATTCTTTGTGCATTCATCCAGGTTTCAGTTAAAATTTTACCTTTGAAGGGGTTTCTAAAATACCAGATGCTAAGGGTGGGAATAAAAAAAAAAAAAGAACACATTAACCTTGAGATATATATTTCCAATCAATCAATCATGTTTCATTGACGACCTTCAGCTTTAATTCAATGTTTGAAAGTAAATAAATGGTTCATTTGACTGAATCTGGGTAGAGTAGTGACCCAGTTCCAATGGCAGCTCGCGCAGGTGATCTGTAATGCTTCAGATCATAAGCGGTTCCCATAATTCTGGTACAAGTTAATTTTGCTTTCTTCGGTCCAACAATGTTTTTTTTTCAGTAGCTGTACAGCAGCTATCACCAGTGATGTCACAGTCACAGCAGTGCAGCAACAATACATCACAGGCTCAAGGGGCGTCACTAACTTTGCCCTTATTTGCATCAGGAACATTTCAGCTGAATAATTTTGATGAAGATAATTTTTCACCACAGTTGAAGTTTTGCAAAAATGTGGATGAGATTTGTATTTAACTCCCCTGTGCAAAACCTGTGCTTCACACTTGGTATTTACACCTCATAATTTACTGAATTTCCCACAAAGCACTCCACAAATGTACAACAGCTGGTAGTACATCCATCCATCCATCCAATTTTCTTCCTCTCATCCAATCCCAGCGGTCACAGGAGAGGGAGGGTAAGCCTAGGACAGGTCACTAATCTTTCACAGGGCTAAGACTTAAAAACATATCTGTCTATATGCTCATATTTTTACAGAAAATGTGGATTTTAAACTGGAACCTTCAGGCCTTTTAAAATGTTATTTTACTACTGTTCTATGTGATCTATACACTTCCATGTCAGGAAATAAATTGTATACTGAAATAATAAAGCTGCTGATGCAGATGCTTTCATTCAGCTGAGTTATCATTATTATTACTAGTTGAAATGGAATGGAAACAAATGACAGATGATGAGCCAATGTTCCTAGAAAGCGGATATGTTTCTAATTAACAAATAATTATTAGAATCTAACCTTTGTCTGTCTATCTGTTAGCAGTCTAGCATCCACTGTTCATTTTTCGATTTTGTGTGAAGGTAGATACCAGTAACAGGTGGGGCTGGTTTGACTCAGGTCAATGTCAACCAAATGTGAAAATCTGTAAAAATGTTGTTCTTCATAATTTTTATGAATTGTTTTCCAACAACAACAATATACTAGGCTTTGGGGCACATGAGTACCTAGGTTGGCATTTGACCTTGATCTTCATCATTAGTTCCCAAGGTCAAAGTTGATCTTAAAAAACAAAATGTAAAGAAACAGGTCAATTAGGATAAGCGTTAGTTTCCATTAGATCATCTCCAAACTTTAAAGCAAAATGTTAGTCACTGGGGGTCACAAGCTTTTTACTTAAGGGCTCTTTAGAACAGCATTTTTAAAAATTGTTATATAACTTCACGATGACACAAAAACACGAATATAGTTCACTAGATTTCCATATTAACAATGCTGACTGACATCAGCAAAAACAGCTGAATATTTTACTCATAAAGATCCGACATTGATTTAGGAGTTTCTTTCCTTTTCTTTTTTTTTTTTTTAAGCAGTGAAGTTCAAGCTTGATCTGGCTGTCCTGCATCATAACTTTGATTTTCTACTCTATGTTGCTGGAGCACCCTGTGTTCCTCCCTTTTTAGATTTCCTTGTCTATTTTTCCCACTACTTGTGTCAGTGTATTTATAAATTTGTCATGGGGTGATATGGTTTACCAAAATGAACACTGCAAAATGAATTAACACCAATCCCAAAACCCACTAACAACATTGGGTGTCATGTTTAAAGGAGACAGAGCCCATATCCACCTCAACCTCTTCATGACAGGTTATCTAAATATCAGACACACTAAATATATAAGAAAATATATAAATAAATATGCGTATCACAAAACGGAACCGGAAGTGGCCAAGCGGAAGTTGGTAAAAAGGGACAGTTCAAAAGCCACAAAGGCTAGCAATATTTAACTCGTCTTGTGTTGCGTGAAAAATAAATAATAGTAAATAATAAGAATAATAAACCCTGCTAAAACACGACAGAGCACCACTATATTCAACCTAAAGTCAGAGTCTGCGATTAAAACAAACAAACACAATCAACACAAACTTAAAAACTGCTTGCTACGTTGAACACAACCTCGTAACAAACCGGAAATAATGTGACAGAAGGGCTGAAATGATGGAAACGAGATTCCAACTTATTACATCTATTGATGAAAGGCACCAGGGAGAAAAATGTGCAGTCAAAACATTTTTAATGGCAATTAAACGAGAGTATTCGGAGGTTAATAGCGGCGAATACACATTTGGACCAAGGCTAGCTTTCAAGCGCTGAGGCTACGATGGTGTTTGGACGTTACCAGTAACTTATAGCTATCGTGTAAACGGAGCTCACACCAATAATTATGTATTTAATTTAGTCATTTTTCGTTACGGCAGCTAAAAATTACATTCCAGCGTTCGTCTTTTCACCAGAGGACAGATGGATACGATTTACAGGTACTGCGGTTTGATGGCTCAATGCTTCCCAGTCCCACATTGATGATTTGTTCTTTTAAACATAACGGGAGTCATGACAACACTAATGATGGGTCCGAATAAGAAATCATAGGCTGGCTCAGTTTGCTGTTAGATGGGATTAGATACTAAATATATTAATACTAAGTATAAATATTCTAATCATTATTATTAATTGCAATGAGCTAATCTTACAAAATATGAGATCGATCTCTGTCATTCATATAGTCCCACATTAAAGTTTTAAAGTTCTTATTAACTTGTTTGAAACAGTATTTAAATATTTGTACCTTTGTGTACTGCACACCTTGTCAGTTGTAATGTACCCTTGATGGTAACCGCGATTAAGGCACAAGTACCCTGTACTTACATGCAGTTTCGTGTACCGAGTCAGGTTTTTGCAGGAAACTATAAAATAATTACATTGTTAGACCGCAAGTATCCTGTATTTCCGTGTAACACGTTTTGTACAGGAAACAATAATAAAATAACATACAATAACTTGTTACCTGCAAATGACACCTAAGTACTGGGTACTTGCGCCTTATTCGCGGGTCATGTTATAAAGTGTTACCCCTTGATTATTAAAAGAAATATAATTGATCTCCCATTGCAGTAAAACAGCTCTTCCCAGTTATTAGGAGTAAAGCAAAAATTAAGAATTTTGGGAAAACAGTAAAAATAGTACGATAATGACGTACCTCATTTTATTTTTCCAATAGAAAAAAAAAAAAAATACAGCATCAGATACTCTGTTGCCTCTAATTATGCTGGTGGAATAACTTCTTTGTAAAAGAGTGGGGATGAATTTCTTCTTAAATGCATGTGACACCTACGTATGCTCCCGAGTGCCTGCTTAAAGCCTTCCATCCACTCTGAGCAACAAGAGCGAGTAATATAACTAATATTGGCTTAGAAATGCAGGCAACTATCACAAATTCAACAAAGGAAATCAGATATGTGGACTCTCTGCCACTCTGGTAAAGGTTTAGATCTGTACTGTTTGGAGGTGTTAGAGTTCAACATAATAAAGTCATAACTGTATAAAATTCATATATTTATATTTGTGTTAATTCCGTTCTTCCTTCCGTTCTCTCAGTGGCCGAGGTGTCTTCTACCAGGCAATGCCTGCAATTGGAGCTGATGGAAAGAACATCATGAAACTGATTCCTGTCCAAATGGTGAACAGACAGTTTTTCCAACCACAGACAAGTAACACTAAAAGGGACCCAATTTCCCAGGAAGCTGTTACCATAAATATCAACTCAGCACCTGTGAACATGGTCACAGATACAGCTTTGAGTTCTTCTGTCTCTCAGCAAATAATCAGGAAGCAGGTTTCAGTTATGAATGTCTTGTCCAACCATGTACATTCAGTCAACAACCATTCGCTGCAGCAGCAGACTGGTAATTTAATGGCTGAAGTTCCGTCAGTGGCAACTTTTAAAGAAAAATCTGGAATGCCAGTAAAACTTTTTAATCCGCTCCCAGTTACTGTGAAATCTCCTGCACTCCCGAGAGGACAGTATCTTCAGATTCCCCCCAATGCACAAGTCCAGACCGTTCCAGCATGCAGACTCCCTGCAGCTATCCAGAAACAGATTTTTACTTCTTCTGCCAGCTCCTCCTCGGGGTCAGCATTACCCAGTGTAGTGTATGTTACTCCTGTCACCACTATAAATCAAGGCGGGACTCTGCCAACGGACACCGCTCCACACTCAGTCCGAATGTTTTCCAATGCATCAACACTGACTTCTTATGGATTTCACCCAAAGCAAAGAACACAACAGTTAAAACTGATTCCAAAGGTTTCACAAAGGCCCGACAGCCCCACACGCTGGGTGATAGAAGAAGTGGATTGTTCATCAGGTCCAAATATAAAACCTCTTAACTGTCCGTCTGTAACTTCAGAGATTCTTCAAGCAATCGCACAGAGAGAAAATTCTTCCACACAGCTCAGCACCTTCAGAAAAACAGCCTCTCAGCTGAGTCAGGACAATGGTGCACAAGGGCAAGAAAATGCTTTGGTCATGTGCAATGGCAAGGTGTTCTTTGTAGCTAAACGGTGCACCCAGCTATCTAAGACCACAACAACAACTAAAGCGTCTGAACTCAGCAAAAGCATTCTTCCACCATCTTCTTCTTTACAACAGTTTCTTCAGTCAGCTGTAACAAGTCGAGATGTTAGAATGCAAAGGGAGTCAGATGAGGTGATTGATCTATGTGACGATGATGAGTCACCTCAACAAGCAGTTAACGTGCCTGCGGTCTCTCATCTGGATGAAGACAATGTCATATTTGTATCATATATTCCACCCAAGCTAGAGTCCTGCTCACCACGCTGCACAACTTCAAACATGGCTTTGAGAGGAGCAAAAGCCGGCCAGGACACGTCAGATAGAAATGAAACGTGTGTTTGTGGCTCAGACGTGCTTCACAGCACCTCTGCCCAGCAGCTGCAAGACGTAGAGCTTGATGCAAAAACAGAAAGTCCAACAGAGGCCAGCAGCAGCTGTGAAACAGAGAGCGACAGCTCTACAAATCCTGAGTCAGTGGCACCAAAGCCCCGCAAATTGTCTGACCACCTGCTGAGGCAGATATTCGGGATAACAGCTGAACTTAAACTTTGCCTTCAGAGGGTTGATGAACCATCAGTTGAGTCTGTCCCTGTAAATTCGCTGCACATAGACTCCATTAAGTCAGTGGAGGATAATGAGGAACCAGTGGTAGATGTTTTTCGATATGAAGGTGGCAGTTCACAAGAAACCAATATGAACAGTGGTCATACTGATATCCCGAGAGTAAAAGTACAAACTGGAAAGGAATTACCACCATCACCTGACACAGGTGTTGGAGCTCTCAAATGTTCTCATGTCAAACTGGACCAGAAACCTCCTCCTTTTCCTTGGAAACAGAAGTTCTTTTCAGGTCAAAGTTCACACAACAGAGCATCATGTGACTGTAAAAGTAAGCAAGAGACAGATTGTTTGGAACCAGGTGGTGAGGATGTCCCTACCACAAATGAAGGCAGTATCTCACAATCACAGTATGCAGATGCTCATCTTCAGACTCAGACTTGGTTGGATCTCAGCAGAAACACAAGGAGAATAGGACGGACCAGGAAACGCACTGTGTGTCCATGTTGCATGCCCACTACTCTGGATCCTGCAGTCAAGTCCAGGGCAAGGCTAGAGGAGCTAGACAAGTGGGACTTTACAGCAGAGCAGGTGAGTAAAAAAGGGGGAAGAGCAAAGGTTCCTCGAAAAGATGGAATGATGAGCTGTGGAAAAGTCACAAACAAGCAGAACTGTGTCACCCATGTGGGCTATAGTAACATTTTGTCAACAACGTCCACGGACTGTGATGAACTAAAAAGACAGGAACGGATCAAAAGACTCAAAGATTACCTGACAGAGAAAGAGGCAGCGTTGCAACTAATGAAGAGAAAAGTGAGCTGATTGAAAATGTCCAGTATTTTTAGCACACACGTGTCCTTATAAAGTTCATCGATTAATGGACTCAAAAATGGCACCTCCTCATGCACATTCACTTTCTGAGACTCAAAGTGAGTTTATGTTCCATGGAGCCCACCACACATACATCAATGCTGGGTTTTTACTTGTCCAATAGGCTATAATGTGATATCATCACACACAGAGTATTTACAAACATGAAACTTTACCCTTTAAATCCTGAACCATGAAATACCTTCAGGAAAAAAAAATATTAATTTGCTTTTAATAGTTTTCATTTGTATCATATTTGCTACATTTTGCATTTTGTTTGCTTTTTTGAGAGGCAGAGCATCACATTTATGTGGAAATTTCAAAAACTCACAAAAATGTATGTATATCCTCCTAGGATCCAGCCTATTAATTTATGCCCTCATTAATGGACATTTGTTTTTGCTCTATATCTTTTGACTTATTTGGGCTACCATAATAAGTCACACCAACCTTTCCATTGATATCACACTGGTTTGGGTGGCTCTTTTAGCTCCAGAAATGCAGGACATTACAAAAAAAGATATTTGGTTCCTCGGTTCTCAGGAGGTGTTGCAGGAATTGCATGGAATTAAGTCTTAATTGAAAATTGCTTTTTTGTTTGTTTGTTCGCTTTGTTTGTTTTGATTGTCTGTTTTCCAATTTAAAAATGAAAGTAAAGCTTATAAAAAAGAAAAGAAAGTTGCTTAACTGGCAGGTGCTAGGGCCACTAAGGTGGACGTCTTCCATCTTGGTGGCCTAAGGATCTCCTCTTTGCTTTCTGTTGACTCCATCAGGCAGTTTCCTCCAGCTCCCACTGGAGCAATTCACAGACAAAATTGAAGCCATATTAAGAAGAACTAGAATTTCCAAATCTGAAGATATGGTGTTCTGCTGGATGAATTGTTACTCTAAGTCACAGGTGTTGAACTCCAGGCCTCACGGGCCAGCGTCCTGCAGGTTTTAGATGTGTCCTTGATCCAACACAGCTGATTTAAATGGCTTAATGACCTCCTCAACATGTCTTTGAAGTTTTCCAGAAGCCTGGTAATGAACTAATCATTTGATTCAGGTGTGTTGACCCAGGGTGCTATCTAAAACCTGCAGGACACCAGTGCTGGAGGCCTGGAGTTGTACACCCCTGCCCTAAGTGGTATCAAGTATCTCAGGGAAATTTTTCCCTGAGATACTGCTCCCCTGCTCCCCTCTCTCCCCTGAGAGAGGGGAGCAGGAGACTGACAGACAAACTAGGACAGGATCTGCAGTGATGTGTACTAGTTTGTTTATCAGTTGATCCGTGTCTGTACCCTCACCCATGGTCACAAGCTATGGATAGAGAACAAAAGAAACAGACACCAGGATAAGAGAGGGACACCAGATGTCAGAGTCAAAGCCAGCTGCTTCACTCTTGTCATGTGGTCACCTGCACGGTGAATGGTAAATGGACTGGTTCTTATATAGCATACTCAAACAACTTGTCCTTTTCACCCATTCATTCCTCTGCTTACCCACTGAGCTAAAGTGGCACCCAGTTTATGTCTTTTCCAACACACTTACAGCTTACATGTTTCTTACTGGTCAGGTTTCTTGTTTTTTTCTGACAACCATTAAACTGAAAACAAACTCTGTTTCCAAAAACTGTTGTGGAAGTTCAAAACAGGTCATAACTTAATGTTGTCATAACTTTTTATTGCTAAGATTATTTTAAAGTTTACATCAAATGCTAAAACTGAGAAATTATGTGTTTTTTAAAAAGGTAACCAAAGAGATAACTGATCTAGTTCTTATAATTCTTTTTCTTCTTTGTTTTTAATGGCTGCTCTATTCTTTATTTACAGAGCTCCGTGACGATTGTTAGTACGCACAGATAAAAAGCTAGCAACCTATAATGGTGTAGTAATTTACATATCTCATTAATGCATTAATGAGTCTATGTTATTCATTATTGATGAATGATGTGCAGAAAGGTTTCATGTAATGGTTTCCAGACTTATCGCAGATTGAATCAGCAGTTTTACTAAATTCCTGGTTTTTCCATCAGTTCCTGCCAGTAAGTGTCTCTTTACATACAAGGAGATAACTGGACTCCATTAGGTTTGTGAAGATGTTTCACCTTTGAGGCGTCTTCAGGTCATGTGATGGGGGCAGTATTTCCAACCTAAAATGAAGGTGAAATAAAGGGGTTGTTTAAAAAAGTGGTTATGCAACACAACGGGAAACTGTTGCTGTCATTAATTAAACATTTTAAATGAATATTTATTTTCTTACAAAACTGTTTCAATATTTGAATCGTCTTTCTGCTATTTATAGTTACACAAAGGTTTTAATTGAATACTGTATTATTTAATTTACATTTTTAAACTGAATCACAATATTTTTGTAAACAGGGTTATATGTTTTATAGTTAAGTTTGCTATGGTTTACCTTGTGCTGCGTAGAACAATACAATAGCATGTATCTGCTCAATGATGCACTTTTTCGTTTGTAAACCTTAATTCTTCACTTTTGAATAATAGATTAAATCACTCTGTTCCACTTCAGCTTGTAAGCTGCATCCTAAATGTTACTTATAATGTTTTCATTTGTTTTCCAAACACAGCCTAACATGTACTGAATCATGACAGACAGTGTAAGCTTTGTCTTTACAAAGTGGATATTTACAAATGGTATGAAACATAGTTGTTCTGAATTGGACGCAGTGAAGCAGACATCTCTGACTTCTGTTGGAAACATGTGACCATCAGTTTTAGGTTTCTTCATGTTTTTGATTAAAATATGTATTCATGATTTATTTAATTCCATTTCCACTAAATGAACATTTATTTAAAACTTGCCTTCTTGCTGTTTTCTTGTCTGTTATCTGTAACATACATTAATTACAGTTCAATTGTGTGTGGATCACAGTGTGTACAGTGATTTCTTTTTGCAAATGAACACAGTGTCATAATTCATTATCTGCTTTTTATTACCATTAAATGCACTGTAATTGAAGGAAGGATGTACATGCATTTAAACTCTGCAACCATGGTTGCAGAGTTTAAATGCATGTACATTCCTGATTACAGGAGGACAGACTGTTTTCACTCTTATACATTTTACACATCTCAGTAGGTTAATCAAAAGGGGGTTGCCCTAATTTCAATTAATGATGTACATTAAAGTCATGTGTGGCACGGTGTGAGTAAAGACGGTCAGCTGCAGGTAGAGGGGTGGAGCAGCGGGTTCAGCCTTTGGAAACTCTGGCCAGTATGCTTCTGGAGCCACTATGCATCAGGATCAGACAGCGGTGCATCACCAGCAGCTTGACTGACTGCAGGACCAGGCCGAGTGCTTGTGCTGGTCACACTTTCCTTGCCAGCTCGGCTGTCAATCCCCCCAGTCCCAGTTGTTATGCCTTCGTGGAGGACATGGCTGAAGCGTGCCAGTGGCCTGCTGAGGAGCGGTCCTTATGGTTGCTCCCGTTGCTGTCTTGGGAGGCCCAGATGGTGGCCCTCAACTTTGCAATGGTGAGGTTTGTCGTGTTTAGTTTTTCCTGAAGGGAGTACAGAAGTACTTTTTTTTTTTTCAACCTGTCGTTGAAAAAAAAAGATTTTAATTTGCTTCTGCAGTTGAAATTACAAGTTACAGCCTTGGATCTCTCTGTTAAATTAGCCGTCTGTCTTCATGCAAAAGGATGAGCCTGAAATGGGGCCCACAGTTTTATACCCCAACAATAACAAATTTTATTATGACTATCTTCTTCTGGCAGCATTGTGGCAGTCCCGTTGTCTCCCTTCGAGTCTCCTCTCCGCTCAGGTTCGACCTCATATCTGCTCTTTTTCCTGGAATGACAGAGACAGAAAAACACCTCCCTGCCTTGATAATTAATTCTGATTCTATTTATTATTTAATTTCTGGACATTTTGTTCAGAGTTCCTTGGTCCACAAAATAGCCTGACTTTTATGTGGTGTGATGTGTATACATGCTACAAAAAGACCCTCTGCGCTCTACATCAGTCTCAATATTTCTATTCAGTCATAGCACTGAATGAAGTTTCTGACCTTCAAAAACATGCAGCATCAGCCCATAATGAGCACATGTGATGTATATATGAAAATCATAAAAAAAACTTCTTTATTTAATCATTTTAATCCTAACAGGGTCTGCTTTAAAGATGTCCCTTGGTTGATACTTGACCAACTGGGACTCACACTGGAGGACCACTGCACAAGGTAGCTGGCGGGGTCATAGAATCGGCCCTTCACCTACGCAAGGCAGGTGCATGACCCAGCGGCCGAGCAACACCAGGCACTCACATAAAGGAGAGGTTTGGCTGGTGGACCTAATTGGCCTTGAGCAATTCATGGATGGGCTCCCAGTAGACACAGCAGAGTGGGTCTGCTGCCACCGACCAGCCGATCCACATGCTGTGGTGAAGCGGTCGGAGAACCACCTGTCAGTGCAGCTAAGAGAATCAATGAGTCGGTCAAAACCAGCAGTGGCAAGTCAGCCAGTCCCAACTAGGGAGGCAGCTCTGGGTCTGTGTCATTGCACAGTGGCTATGGACAATGCACTCCACTCACTGCGAGCCACACAAGCATTGGGGCTGGAGTGCTGGAGATGTGAACAACTAGGACACGTCAGTCGAGAGTCCCGTGTATGGAGGCGGGACAGATAATGTGGACTCTGGTCCACCATACCCTTCGTTCAACCCAGGATATTGTTGGAGGCAGACTAGGTGACGCTTAGGTGTATGCCCAGGGACATACACAGGCTCTGCCTGCTCCAGTAATTCACTCCATCTGAGCTTTCCCACTAGAGCAGTCTTGTGATGACGCTCTACGCTCAGCCTTTGACCAAGGGATGGAAACTGATGATCAAATGGTGTGCTCAGACGTAGCGCTGACCGACCCTCTTTCTGTGATGGTTAGAGACAGATTGTATTGAATGAGTCATGACACACCCAATTGTTGGTGCCAAAAAGCAGCTGGAAAATAATTTTCCAGGCAGCTCATTGTAACCCCATGGCAGGGCGTATGGGATATACCAAAACTCTGAGAAGAATAATGGTCTGGTTATTGACTGGACATTCAAGGGGATGTATGCCGATGATGTGTTTCCACATGCCCCGCTAGTTTAGAGACTTATTCCTCATGAAGAACAGAAAACAAGACAGAACATCTTCAACCGGTCTTTTCACTCCTTAACGAGGGAAGTTTGGGTCAGAACCAGCTCTTGGAGCTCATGCTCCTCACCTGTCTGTAGCCCAAATCCTTCAAAGAGCAGCTTCCCTCGTCGCCTTTTTATTGACAAACTGTTACAATACACATCACAGCAAAAGCACCTCCCTCCGTAAATTGAATTGTACTTGTTATTAATCTCCGTCTCTCTTCCACAGCATGTCTTTATCCTGTTTTCCTTCTCTCACCCCAACCGGTTGCAGCAGATGGCCTCCCTGAGCCTGGTTCTGCTGGAGGTTTCTTCCTGTTAAAAGGGAGTTTTTCCTTCCCACTGTCACCAAAGTGCTTGCTCATAGGGGGTCATATGATTGTTGGTTTTTTCTCTGTATCTATTATTGTACGATCTACTATACAATATAAAGCGCCTTGAGGCGACTGTAGTTGTGATTTGGCACTATATAAATAAAATTGAATTGAATTGAATGGGTGAGTGTGAGATCATTTCACATTTGCCATTTCTTTCTTTATTTTTCTTTTCTTTTTATGTGTGTGCAAACATTTCTGTGTTTTTGATTTCTTGGGATTCGGTATCTTTGGAAGAGTTTATCTCTGTATGTGTGCAAATGTATGTGGATTCATTTAATCCTGCAATCCTGAGATTTAAGGTTGGATCAAGCTCAACGCAGGCACACCGAATGGGCCACGCATGATCAGGAAATATGTGGAAACATTTCCGTGTTTGGATTGCTTGGAATTTTGTTCCGGTGGTTTCTTTAGCCGTTTCTATCTCTGTATGTGTGGAAATCTTTGTGCATTCCCGTGTTCCTGCTTTGAGATCTAAGGTTGGCTGAATTGGTTGATCTCTGTGGACAATCACATTTGTGCACAAACATTTCTGTGCTTGGATTTTTAGGAATTTTGGATTGGTAATCAGTTTATCAATCCAGATGTGTACAGAAGTATGTGCATTCATGTGTACATGTGTGGAGATCTGAGGCTGGTTTCTAGGTTGGACCTCTGCACATAATCATATGTGTGTGCAAACATTTCTGTGTTTGGATTGATTGAAAATTGGGTCTGTTGGTTTCTTTGTTAGCAGTTATCTCTGGTTGTGTGCAAATGTGTGCATGCGTTATTTCATTATTTAATTAATTAATTAAATTCATTTTGCACTCGTGGCTCTCCTTAGCCTGGTTTCCCCTTTTGGCAATAACCTCTTTGGCTTTGGAGAAAACCCTTTCACGTGGTACTGAAGAGGCAGAAGTGCACAAGTACCCCACAGTAGGCTTATGTTAGGCTAAAATATATGCACCTCCACCCACGGATCCGTTCCACTTTATGTATGTCCAGAAATCACACCAACACACTTTCTGAACTAGCGAGGCTTCAGACGTCATCACCGACGTCACTCACCCATAAGGTGCAAGCCAACACACGATTCCTGAAATACTTCCTGGACTTCTCAACACACCCTCCGAAACCTTCCCTTTTTTTCCAGCACATATCATTTTTATGTCAAGTACGCATTTTTAACGCAGCATTTTTTTTTATTATTATTAATATTATTATTATCATTATTTTTTTTTACAGTTTCACTTAAAATCGCTGTTAGGCTAAATGAATGTTTTATTCTGAAATTCGGCCCGGAAGTCCGTTCGCCTGTGGCAAAGTGAAACAAGAGCATATCGGGGTCTTGGGAGAAAGGGCTGCTTTGCTAAGGTATGTGTTACTGCGTTTGACTTGCGTGTTACTAGTATGTTATGTGTGTGTTTAACGTGAACGGCGATCTTCGGCACTGTGAAAATCCGCCTCCGCGTTTTGAGGTTTGAGTTGGTTTCTTGTCCCTCTCGAACGTGAGCTGAGGTACGACACCCAGGTGTTGACGAGCTTTTTGGAAACAAATGTGCTAATTAGCGGTCTAAGACTTGTCCTTGGTTACAAAGCCTTTCCTGCTGTTCTCTAACAAAATGGTGTCTGTGTAACAGGAACACCGGGCTCGGTCTCTTTCACGGGCGAGTTTCATCTCGGTGTGCGGAACTGGGTGGCGCGTTTCAGCGAACGTCATGTTAGATTTTTCACACCGGGACCTTTTTTTTATAAACATGGCTGTTCAAGTCCTTTGCCAGGAAGTATACATCTGGTATCATCAGCATGGGCCAGAGAGAAACTGGGTACGCTGGGAAAGGAAGTCCAATTAACGCTTAGATGTCGGTAAGACGTTGGGCAAGCAACTACAAAACTATTCACATCATTTATATGTGTAAGCAGTTTCACATAAGTAGTAATGCCAAAGTTTCACTTTTAAGCTTTGAAAGTTCAAAAGTAGTTTTGTTACATTTTAGTTTAAGAAAAACTGTTAAAGTACTCAATGCAGAAGAATTTCCCATGTTAACGTTACAGTGGGGGAATAATTATTTGCTCTTCTGCTGAATTTGTTTGTTCACTTACCAAAAAAAGAACAGTCTCAAATTTTTATGGTAGTTTCATTGATATTCTCTCTCTCTATTAAAATGAAACACACGCACATTACATAAAAGCTGGAATTTATTTGCAGGTCATTAAGTCAGATGAGTATTTGAGCCCCTGTAACAAAGCCAGAATACAATCAAATGAATTAGATCCTTCTGTTCTCAACTTGTTTTGTGCATTAAGCACACATAACAAGATTCCACAGAATCAGTTTCTTTCATTCCTACATCTCCACCACCGTGGGAAACACCAAAGGACCTCGTGGATAAGATTGTAGACTGGTACAAGGCTGGACTGGGCTACGAGACCATGAGCAAGAAGCTTGTCAATCACCTGAAGGAAGCTGGAGCCACAGTTAACAAAAACATACCTGGTAATCCACTATGCAATAACGGATTGAAACACCCACAAGGTCCCCGTAATCAAGAACATGTATAGGCCTGTCTGAACTTTGACAGTGAACATCTTAATGATTCACAGGAGGCCTGAGGAAAACTGCTGAAGTCGCATGAAACCAAAATCAAGCTCTTTGGGGAACACCATCCCCATACTCGAGCACAGAGATGGACACACTGTACTTCTACTGTACTGCACACATTGTGATTGGTACATGGTGAAAATTATATAGGGTAATTTACTGGTTCACTCTGGGCTGTTTTATTGGGACTGACAAAGAGCCACAGATGAGCAGCTGGCATATTCTTATTCTTATTCTTTGACCTAAGCATTCGTGTTGCATCTCAATTACATCAAGGGGACGCTGGGACGCGTTGCTATGATAATGACCATCCACATCAGATGGTACTAGATTTTAATGGACAAGCAGTCAATCCAAGTAGGTACTAATGGAAAAGGGCTTTGGTTGAGGTTTGTGCTCTTGGAGTGCTTGTTTATCGCATGTGGCTGCCTAGACACTGTGGATGATTCTTCTGATATGACCCAAAACATGCTGCCAAGGCAACAAAGGAGTGGCTAAAGAAGCATATTAAGGTCCCCGGCTGTCCTACCCAGACTCCAGACCTCAATTCTATAAAAATCTGTGAGACGAGTTGAAGCCTGAGAAAGAAACCTTTAGAGTTTCTATGAAGAAGAGTTGTCCAGAATCCCCCCTGGGATGTGTGCAACCTTGATGGCCAACTATAGGAAACATCTGTCAGCTGTGCTTACAACAAGGGTTTCTCCACCAACAACAAAGTCATGTTTTGTCAATTCCCTGATTGTGTACTGCTGGAAGCTGAGGTGGAGCTTTTTCTTCAGTCTGTGGCTGTTTTCATCATCTGATTCTTCTATTTTTTTTATGTGTCACTTTATTAAACGATTGCTTATTGATTAAATGATTTGTGTACACAGATCATGGATCTCCTCAGCAGTTTGGAAATCTACATCCCTGCGGAGGCTGAGGTGAAAAACATCCCTTTGTTGACCTTGCCAAAGTCTGTACTCAGAAGAATGGGCCTCCCTCTACTGAATGCCTCCAGGAATCTTGCAGACTCTCCAGAAGGCATATGGATTTCTCCAGCAGTTATACGGAAGAAAGGCCAGAGACACACAGGAAGTGCAATAGATAACATGACCTCAGTGCTGGGCAAAGAGTTGCGCGCTTCAAGGGGTCCTTTTCGAATGTCTTTTGTTTCCTCGAACCGTGCAGCTCACGAGGTGCTGAAGGGCACCGTTCCCAAGGCACCTCTATGTCAAACCTCTCAATTCCCTTCGGACTCTGCCCCGCGAACCGGTCGAGATGCTGTCGTCATCTACCGTGGGCAAGTTTACTTGTCCATCAGAATGCCTAGTCGTAGCCATAGTCAGCGTGGGAAACAGATGACTTCTCAGCCTGTCACTCCTTCAACGTCCCACTTGTCTTCAAAGAAAAGGAAAAAGGTAACACAACTTTCTTTCTGCTAAAAAGACCAGTTTACAAAAAGTCTAGCAGAGGTCGTATTTACACAAAGCAGTCTGTTGCTGTTCCAGAAGGGAGAATGATTCAATACAACACAGTTATATATCATTGAAAAGAATCATAATGAATATATTTATGTTACTATTAACCTAAAACACACAAATGCTCTCCATTCTTTTCTCTTTTCACACGGTTTAGCCTGATCACTCAGTGTAAACTCTTGATTATTGGTCTCAGCCTTTATCTGAAACCAACCTGACATCAGGTAACAGAAACACCGGTCCAGCACATGCAGAAATTATATTGCTGCACGCCGCAGGAATATAACAGCAGAGGGACATGATATATTTAAATCCACAAACTCAGTATTAAACAGAAAATGTAAGAAGTAGAAGTCAAAGGAGCTTGCAAAGAAAAGCGTCTGGACTTCTTTAAGTTGCTTGAAGACGTTTCACCTCTCATCCGAGAAGCTTCTTCAGTTCTAAGGTCAAATGGTGGAGAGTCCCAGATATAAACCTAGTGGGAGTTTCCCCCCACAGAGGGACAAAAGGACCCCCTGATGATCCTCTAATCACCTGAGCCAAGGTGTGAAATTGGGTGGGGCCCAATCAGCCAGAGTTTCGGGTGGTTCATTGTGAAACCTGGCCTCACCTTGTCATGCGAATTCCTGAGGTCAGATGGCCCAGGATGTGAGTGGGCGTTAAGGCGTCTGGGAAGGGATCTCAAAACTGGATTATAGATGGCAGAGAGTTGGTGTCGTAAACCCACCGCCTCTGTTCAAAGATGGTCGCTCACAGTGGACATAGATGGCTTCTTTCACTCCTCTTTCAAACCATCTGTCCTCTCTGTCCAAAATGTGAACATTGGCATCCTCGAAAGAGTGTCCTTTATCCTTAAGATGCAGATGGACTGCTGAGTCTTGTCCTGTGGAGGTGGCTCTTCTTGTTGTGCCATGCGCTTGTGAAGTGGCTGTTTGGTCTCTCCAATGTAGAGGTCTGGCATTCCTCGCTGCACTGTACAGCATACACCACATTGTTAAGTTTGTGTTTTGGCGTTTTGTCTTTCGGGTGAACCAGTTTTTGTCTGAGTGTGTTGCTGGGTCTGAAATACACCGGGATGTCATGCTTGGAGAAAACTCTCCTGAGTTTCTCTGATACACCGGCTACATAGGGGATGACAATGTTGTTGCGTCTGTCCTTCTTATCCTCCCTCGCTGGTGTCTGGTCTTCTTTTCTGTGCCTCTTTGCTGACTTTAAAAACGCCCATTTAGGATAGCCGCACGTTTTGAGTGCTTCCTTTACATGTGTGTGTTCCTTCTTTTTTCCTTCAGGTTGAGAGGGAACATGTTCTGCCCGGTGGTGTAGGGTCCTAATTACTCCAAGTTTGTGTTCCAGAGGGTGATGGGAGTCAAAAAGGAGGTACTGGTCCGTGTGTGTGGGCTTCCGGTAAATTTCGATGTTGAGTTTGCCGTTCTCTTCAATGTGCACAGCGCAGTCCAGGAAAGGCAGACAGTTGTCCTTTGTGTCTTCCCTGGTGAACTTGATGTTTTTATCCACAGCGTTAATGTGCGCAGTGAAGGATTCCACTTCTTGTGTCTTGATTTTGACCCAGGTGTCATCCACATATCTGTACCAGTGGCTGGGTACTCTTCCTTTGAAAGAGCCAAGAGCCTTCCTTTCCACTTCCTCCATGTAAAGGTTGGCTACAATAGGTGACACGGGGGAGCCCATGGCACAGCCATGTTTTTGTCTGTAAAAGCCTTCGTTGTACTTGAAATATGTAGTGGTGAGGCAGAGGTCTAACAGTGTGCAGATCTGATCGGGTGTGAAGTTGGTCCTGTCCTCCAAGGAGCTGTCTTCTTGTAGTCGTTTTCTGACCGTCTCCACGGCCTCCGTGGTGGGTATGCAAGTGAAGAGAGAGACTACATCAAGGAATGCCAGACTCTCTGTGCAGCGAGGAATGCCCAGACCTCTACATCGGAGAGACCAAACAGCCACTTCACAAGCGCATGGCACAACACAGAAGAGCCACCTCCACAGGACAAGACTCAGCAGTCCATCTGCATCTTAAGGATAAAGGACACTCTTTCGAGGATGCCAATGTTCACATTTTGGACAGAGAGGACAGATGGTTTGAAAGAGGAGTGAAAGAAGCCATCTATGTCCACTGTGAGCGACCATCTTTGAACAGAGGCGGGGGTTTACGACACCAACTCTCTGCCATCTATAATCCAGTTTTGAGATCCCTTCCCAGACGCCTTAACGCCCACTCACATCCTGGGCCATCTGACCTCAGGAATTCGCATGACAAGGTGGGGCCAGGTTTCACAATGAACCCACCCGAAACTCTGGCTGATTGGGACCCACACCCAGTTTCACACCTTGGCTCAGGTGATTAGAGGATCATCAGGGGGTCCTTTTGTCCCTCTGTGGGGGGAACTCCCACTAGGTTTATATCTGGGACTCTCCACCATTTGACCTTAGAACTGAAGAAGCTTCTCGGATGAGAGGTGAAACGTCTTCAAGCAACTTAAAGAAGTCCAGACGCTTTTCTTTGCAAGCTCCTTTGACTACGATGACCTGGATGACTGAGAACCTTCACAGACGTAAGAAGTAGAAATGATTAAGTTAGCTTTGGAGAGACAAAGTGTGACATGGACACAGTGGACTGGTATCTCTGTTACGTGCCTTGCTGTGATATCGAGTTGCTGAAAGGGGTTGATTTCAGCCAGGAACCGACATCTGGTGAGAATTTTATGTTCAATACACAGAGACAGACAACAGTTCACACCTGTGGGAATTTACATTTAACCTGACCCCACTAACTACATGTCTTTGGACTGTGGGAGGAAGCCGGGGTACCCGGGGAGAACATGCAAACTCCACACAGGAAAGACCCGGCCAGGGGGTGAAATCCAACTAGGCACCATCTTGCTGTGAAGCAGCAATGCTAATCTTACTTAGCACTTAGTTCCTCCTACACCAAGTGTCACATCGGGCAGCTAATGATCTCTATCGACGTTGGTCTGCAGCAACTGCTACATCTTCGTCGGTTTTCAGATCATCCATAAACGTTCGACGCCATGTGATTAGCACTGCTTTGACAGTGCTAATCACCACCAATAATAATTGTTATTATTATTAATTTACAGAATAGAAAGTTCAAGCTTATTTCTAGTATCAAGATGCAAATAGACATGCATGTATTAGGAGGCCCCTACAAATGTAAAGCTACATGCTGCTGCCTGTAATCAACCTATTTGACAAACAATTGAGCCTTAGGGTTCACCAAAAGTATATTTCATAATATGCTTTTGGTGGGTTTTTTGGAATTCATGAGATTCCACAAAAAACGGAACCAAAAGACAGAATAGCATCTCACAGAAGCCTCTGGATTATGTTTATGCTCATTTGTATTTTAGTCCTAGAATGCTACTTTAAACGCTAATTCTGTGACTTTTTTGTACATCCCTTAGACGATGCTAAGCGACAACAAGCCCAAGAAAAAGCACAACATGTGTAAAGTAATGCATACAGAAAACAAGAAGGATGACGCACACAGGACAAGAGATGTTCACTTTCTGCCGAAACCCACTGAGAGTGAGTGTGAAGTGGGCAGCCAGTGTCCTGCAGATTCTAGAGGAGAGCCGCTCTCAGAGGCCCCCCTGAAGGCAGCTTGCTTTCAGCCTCACAGGGAGCCAGAGGAGGATCTGGCTGCCGAGGAAGCAGACGGCCCCCGTGAGAACAATGACAGAGGTGGTAGTCTACAGATGGACATCAGGGAAGTTGACCAAAGTAGCAGGGGCAGGGTGGAGCCCCTGGGTGCAGCTGCCGCCTCCACATCACTGCAGATGGACTGTGACTTTAACGAGTTGGCACAGGAGGAGAAGATCGCTCAAATGAGAGCCAAACTTAGACAGAGCGAAGCTGCTCTAAACCTGCTTTCTTAAAGTGACCTCACATTTGTTAGCCTTTTTGTACTGAATGTTTAGAATGGACTTTTATACATTTGTCTTCTGTGAACACATGCACATTAATAAAAGTGGTGTCGATGGGCTTATGTGTTTGGGGATCCTTTTTGTTTTATTTAGGCGTCCAAAAACAGATGTTGTACTAGTGTGGTGTTCTCTTCTCATTAGGTGCAGTTTATAGCAAGGTCTTCAATGTTTGGATGTTTTTGATGTGTTAGTTCATTTCCTTTTGATAAAACCTCAAACCATAGCAGCGTATGGTTTGATTATTTCAAGCTGTAGTTTGGTCCCATTTACAAAGTGAACCAAAGGGTTCTTTGTTAAAATATTTCTTTTTTCCAGAATATATAATGCGTTTTTCCTGGTTCAGTAACTAAGACTGTTTTTGTCTTTTTCTTTTTCTTTTTTTTGTAATCAAGCATACCAAATCTACACTTTTGTTTTTGTTTAGTATGATAGTTTCCCTGATCACCTTGAAACACCTCCACAGGTCATGAGTTGGTCTTATGTTTGTTGAAAGTGCTCCAAACCATAAACAATAAATATGACTAATCTTTGTGCATATGTTTCATAATGAGACTTTTAATACTAAGACCTGTGAAAAATCATTATTATTGCTGTTATTATTATTATTATTATTATTATTATTATTATTATTATTATTGTTATTATTTGGTGACCTAGTGCTGAAATGGTTGTGGTGTCACTGTTGTCCTTTCTACTCTGCTTTCTCACTCCTTAAATTATTTTTCATATGCAGGTCTTACACTTTGACCCTGACATTTCTTCTGTCAGTGTGGAACAAGAAAGTCAGGACTTTGAATTGTGACATAGTGACTGTGCTCACACTCACCTCTCTGCTTTGGTCCCTGAATGATTCAAAAATGTTTAGCATGGACTCATCTAGTGTTTTAAGGTTTTCATTTCTGTGTTTGAAATTCATTTCTATAGATGTATATCTGATTGCAAAATATGTTTGCATTAAAAGCAATCTGTATGGGGCTTTGACTTTTTGTTTTAAAGAAGCATCTCACCACACCAAAGGGTCACAGTTTATGCTGTAACCAGGGTTGGAATCAGAAGAGTTCAGAATATTGAAACTGAAGGAAAAAATTGTAAGTTTAAAAAAAAAAAGTGAGGTTTGTTGTATTAGTGTAAGTTATTGGATTATCCCAGAAAGTTGATTCTGTTCATCTGGACGTTCTCATTAGGAGAAATGTTTCCTCATCATCAGCTGACTGCAGGTTTCCAACCATATAAACAGGACATCTGCACACTGACTGAAACTAACACCACTGATTAACAGTGGACTGTGAGGTCAGTTTCATGATCATTAATATGGAAATTGATCAAAGCCAACTGAACAATGTCCATGAGTACCATTCACAGAGAGTTGTGGAATGGCTGCAATCACAGCATTGTAAGATGGTGACAGATGTACCCTTAGGCCCCCTCCTCCATTCAGAGCTTGTTTTTCCTTTTCGCGCTCAAACCAGTGTTCCTCCCTGTCCAGGACGTGTACATCCTCATTATTGAAAGAGTGTCCACTGGCCTGTAGGTGTAAATAGACTGCAGAGCCCTGGCCTGACGAGGTACAGTCAGGTCCATAAATATTGGGACATCGACACAATTCTAACATTTTTGGCTCTATACACCACCACAATGGATTGCAAATGAAACAAACAAGACGTGCTTTAACTGCAGACTGTCAACTTTTATTTGAGGGTATTTACATCCAAATCAGGTGAACGGTGTAGGAATTACAACAGATTGCAAATGTGCCTCCCACTTTTTAAGTGTATGTAAATACTCTGACTAAAAACTGACGGTTCTATAATGTCACCAATTTTGCTGGCATGAAGCCAAATGGTTTAATGTTCTTAGTGATGGCTCAGAAATCAACCACAAACAGGGACGCGCGTCGCTATAAGACAAATTATGTGACCCATACAGCTGCCGTGTCATACACACTGACGTGGATGCAGTCGTTGTTTGTACAGCGATCAGGGCTCAAATTGTGTTTGTCGGGAACTCCTTTGCATCGGAGCTGTTTGTGAGGTTATCACCCAGCACACAATGATCTCCACCCTTCACACACACCAGCACTCCCACTGTCACGAGCGCTTATATTTCCCAAACACTTTCACTTTGATTTCACGTGTTTCATTTATACGTCTTTGCAAAACCTATTTTTGAAGTCTGCATTTGACACACTGTATTAATCAGTCATATGAATTTGTTATAATCAAATTAATATGCACCTCTCGTTCATTCAGTTAGCACTTATATAAACAGGACCGCTCATCAGTCAGGATAAATGAGCGATGTTCAGGATGCTTGCAATAATTTTACATCCAGCAGATGTCGCTATTAAGCAGCACATCCACACAGTCGACAGAAGGGAAACGTTGGGAAACATCACTATTAGAACCTAAACATTTACTCCTCGCTCCATGATGGGTAATTCATTTTTTTGAAAAAAAAAAAATAAAATCTCCACCACCACGGCTGCGCTATGAATCCTGGGATAGGGTGGACCACGAAGGATTCATCCAACCTGTCCTTCACACCTGGGAAAAGGAGGCCACATTTGGAGGAGCCTTCAAACTGGGACAGCCTTCGTTGCCTCGCTGTGATGTAATCGGCCTTCAAGGATGCGGCCCCTGAACTGGGACACTGTATATGCCAAGAACCGGCACTGGTACAGAGGCTAGGGGGCCTAAACGAGAAAACCAACAGGAATAGGTTATATTTTTATTTATAATATAAATGAAATGCAGTATAATATCACTGCCGAATGAATTCTTTGATCTCAATAAGGGGAATCAAACTTAGAAAATACAAAATATGTATGCACATATTTTACTGTACAAAAATGGCATGAACAGGAAGAGAGTTATGTTTACAGCTCAGTTTCCACTCCTTGGTGTGTTGCAGTTGATTTCACCCTGAGCATGTTTCATCATGTTTGTCATTCTAACAGACGTCCTCTCAGGACAACAGAACCAAGTCATCTGCTACATTTTCAAGCAGAAATGGTTCTGTGAGGACAGGAGGGAGGCAACCGCCCTGACGCAGTCCTCCCCTCCTGCTGCCTTTTATAAGACCGCAGGTCTCCCAAAGCTGGTCTACACAGAAAGGATGTGCTCCTTGTGCTGTCTCCGTGCCAGACCACAGACACTCCAGGTAGGGCTTCGCCTCACTTCTTTTAGGTGGGACAGAAAAGAAACATACTGTATGTAGGTGGTGTTTTAAACATTGTTGCTTGTCATTATTTTCTTTTGTTTTTATTTATTTTTTTATTTTTACAAAGAAAAAAAGTTGATCTTTCTAAACTAAATGTTGAAGTCTGCAGAAGCACTACATTCCAGGCATCCGTTATTAGCTAGTTATTAATTTCCTGAGTCTTAGTTAAAAAAAACTGTGTGCATTACATAATTTAAGTAGTAAAATAAGTGAGAAGTAAAAGTAAATGGGGAGCTATCTTTCCAAGGCCACTGGTCATATTTCCTAACGCTCCCTTAACAATAGAGACAATAGTATAACCTGTCATTTAATTCTGCAGTCTACTCTCAACAATATCAGAAGCTATGTGTTGGTTACTGAAGGTTATCTATCTGTACTGTACAGAATGTCTACGCTGACGTTGTGATTATATCAGATATCATAGTGTTCCCACTTATTTGTTTTGTTGTCTTTGTTTAGTTAAATTAATCCAGTGGCCAGATTCAAACTGACAGTTTGGGTAGTGTGATTGGAAGGATGTTTGTTGTTTCAGTTCAACTATGGCCTAAAACAGCCCAAATGTTTCACTATTAATAAAATATTTAAGGATATCACTTTATTGTATCACAAAAATACCATTAATACACCATTCTGTTGTAAAAGATCATAAATAAATGTACAGCTGTAAGTATTTGGACAATTGTACATTTTTTGTAGTTTTGCCTGTGTACACTGCCACAGTGGATTTAAAATGAAATAATCAAGATGTGGCTGAAGTACTGCTGCTTTAATTCAACAGGTTTAACCCATTAATGCATTTTCATACATACTGCCCATTTCCAGAGAGTCAAAAGTAACAGGGCAAACTAACATCATTTAGACTATAATGATAGTTCTTAATACTTGAATTATAATCATTTGCAGTCAATGACTGCTTCAGCAGAGGCATTTTTCCTTTGAGACGAACTGCTGGACCTTTACTGCAGCTGCCATCAGTTGCTGCTTGTGTGTGGGTCTGTTTGCCTCTTCATTAACTGAAAAGCCAGCAGCCATCCATGCCAGTGGCACAAAGATGCCTCCACTACGATTGTGTGCTGTCCCTCTTTGTTGCCAATATTTAATTTAGAAAGATGTTTGTGCTATGCAGGCTGTATTTAAATTCATGAAACCATGTCTTGTTTACAGACTTGGGTGATGGTTTGTCTTGAGTTTGAGTTCTTGCCTTGACCAGTTTGAAGTTGTTCTGTAGTCACCTGCTTATGATGTCTTCTGTGGTTTTTTGGGGCATTTTGGTGTTACTAAGCTGCACAGTGCGTTTTTGCTTGATGAGGTTCAAAAGTCACTCATGCAATGTCAACAGATTGTTGAATATCCATCATTATACTTTCAGTCTAACGATGTCTTCCTTTATTTGCATTGAGATTTCTTTGGACCTAATATTGAAACTTGCGCTGGATGGTTATTCAAAGGCAACATTCAGAATCAATTCCAGATCTTTTATCTGCTTAATTTGTCAGAAACTATTGATGGAACAGGCCTCGCCTTCATGTCAGTCAGTTTCATTTACTTTTTTAACATTTGGAGTGTCAAAAACAGAGGAATATGTATAAAAATGGCAGCATTTCCTTAACACCTTTCTCGTATTCTGGTTTTCTTCTTGTCTTCAGGTGCTGTGTGTGCAGATCTGCATGTTTTACTCCAGCATTTGTCTGGTAAGCTGGCCACTGTGCGCAGAGACAGCTAAAGTCCGATGTGGCTCTGACCTGCTCAGTGACCTCATGTTTGTCTGTGGGGACCGTGGAATCTATTTACGTGAGTCTGCCTCAAGTACAAGCTGTGGCTTTATGTACTGTGAGTTTGATGCATCAAGCAGCAGGATGGGCCCACATTATTCAACTTACTTTAGTCATTAGTCAAGCTGAGGAGTAGCAGCTTAACTTTTTTTTTAAACTAAAAGCTCCAGGTGTAAATCTGTAACGATGCACGGACACAAGTGCACCAATGTGCTTAGTTTCCCTTTTTGAAGTTTTTTCACCTGTTTGTTCATTCATGTTTTGAAAGCTGCTAAGATGAGATACTAAATGAAACAACAAATTACCAATATTTTGAATGGTGCCACTATAACTACAGATTTATTATATGTATTAAAGGTTTGATAATAGCTAAACACACTGTTATTCTCCCTATAATCAGGATTTAAAACTAAATGCGATTAAACTTTAATTACTTCCACTGCACAGTACTCGTACCAATGCAGTTACCCACTGGACTTTTCACCTGGTTACCTTTGCTCTCTTCTAACCAAGGCAACCCTCTGCATCTGCTATCAGGCTGGTGGCAGTGCATCAAAATAGCAGCATACTCACCAGGACACTGTGCTTCTGTGTGATAGTCTTATTGTTAAAACAGTGTTATCTGAGAGCAATAAAAAGGTACAGAGAGGGAGCAGAAGCAGCTGCAGATATGCTCTTTCAGAAGCACAGTGTTCTTTGGCCTATATCGTGATTGTGCTAAATACTTTTGCATGTTTCATGTTTTGTTTATGCCAAAAACAGCACGATAAATGTTCACAATGCCAGTACTAAACATGACTACATCTTGAAAGTAATGTTTACCATATTCACCAAGCTAGAGACAGTCAAAGGTCTCTTGAAGAAAAGAAATATTAGAAGTAAACACTGAAAGAGGTTTTAAATCAGCCGTGTGAAGATAAATAGTATCAATTATTATTTTGTCTTTTCAGGATAATGTGCTGCTTATCATTAATCCATTCACATACACGCTAATGCTGACGAATGCTGCAGTGCTCAGGCATGTTATGATTGAACTGTTCCTAATTGTACACTGATAATGTACAAAGGACAAAATATTCTACTTCTACATTTCATATCTATCTATCTATCTATCTATCTTTCTATCTATGTATATATAATTGATGTATATATATTATATATATATAGTATATATAATATTAATATATATATATAAAAAGTAATGATTATTATTGTTTATGAAACAACAGTTTTTATCTTTAGTTTGTGAATATGTTTTGTTGTAAACCTATCATTTTTATGTACTTATTTTTTGTTTTTGTTTTTAGTGACATAACATTATAAACCATTTAAACAGAGTCAGTGCTATAGTTCGAGTCATTTGAGTCAGTTCTTCGCTTATATTTATTGATTTTGATTTAGAGCTTAAAAAAACGAAAAGCTGTAAATAATAATGGTTTAAAAATATTATCATTCACATTAAACAGTGTCACTGCTACTAAACAGACTGACATGAAATCATCTGTAGATTTCATGTCTGTGCTCCAGAGGATGAATCCTGATGATTTTAAATGCACTTCTTAAATGGCATCTGTAAAACACCAGGAAGGAATTAATCAGAGCATAAGTCATTTAAACTTCTAGGATGTTGATGTGGTCAGTCAGGTAGCAGAGGGTTTTTTATTGGTTTCAGCTGCTTTGGTATTAATGAAATTAACAAAAGGTGCTCAAAGGTGCAGCAATAAGACAAGTCCCCAAACACAAATGGTTTCCGGTCACTGACATTTTTCCTCCTCATCTTTTCTGACTGTTATACCTTTGGCTAGGTCAATGTCACCACTGGTAGCGTGAGGTAATACCTGGCACCAACAGATTTAACAATTTACTCTAGCAGAGCTGGACAGGGGTACAGAATGGTCTTTAAACCATTTGCAGGACTGGTATCAGCTCCTTCGTGCAAGCAGGAATAGAAAGAGCACTGTCAGAGCTCTACAAAGAGCAGGCCAACAGGCCACTGGTAAGTGACAAAACGGACACAGATTTAATGGGCCTGAGAGCCACCATCCTCTAGTGGGCCCTGTGCTCACAGCTGGGTACCCCTGGGGTTGGCCATAGAATACCAGAATTGTATTTTTCACAGATGAGAGCAGGTTCACCCTGTGCACATGTGACAGATGTGAAAGGGTCTGGAGAAGCTGTGGAGAATGCTGCCTGCATCATCGTTCCACATGACTGGTTTAGTAGTGGGTCAGTGATGGTCTGGGAAAGCATGGGAGGGCCACACAGACCTCTACAGCTTAGGCAACAACACTCTTGACTGTCAGCTCTTATGCTGGTGCAGTGGGACCTAGCTTCCCCGTGTGGTGAGAGTATACATATAGTTGCTAGAGGATGAAGCACCTGACCTAAATCCGATAGTACCAATTTGAGTTGCTACAATGAAATTTCGGCTAAATGAACTAGCCCGCCATATATTTCTCACTTTGGTTTTTGGGATGTCTTTGAATTCAGTGCATCTTTTTGTTCCCAACACATCATGGCCTGTATCTGTATAGCACTTGACTTAGTCCCCAGGGACCCCAAAGCGCTTTACGCCCCTACGATCGCCCATTAATATCAGTATAGATGATTAACATGACTTTTGTCCTGTTGATAATGTGTCCTGATGTGTTTTCAGAGTTGGGTAGTGCATTATGTTCAAATAAAAATAATAAATGGACTCGTTCTTATGTAGAAAAGTGTTTATCCATTTAACACACACACAGACATTTAAACCCAAATGAACACATCAGGAACAAGTCGGGGTTCAGCATCTTGCCCAGGGATACTTTGGCACACAGACTGCAGCAGCCAGGGATCAAACCACCAACCTAACGATTAGCAGACACGCTCTACCTCCTGCGCCGCAGCCACGACAGTTCAACAATGACTAAACTGTCCGAGCACATTTATTTTCTGCAGAGGAGGAAGTTGTTATGGCCACATAAGGGGACACAGTAAATCTTAAGCACCACTGTACTCTGTATAGGAGATTTTGTTTGACTGTAAAGCTATTGATAGTTAAAGGAAAGAGAAGAACGTAGTGTGTGACACGTCTCTCTTCTGCAGGTAAAGGCTTGTGGTCTGGTTATGGCACTCGGTCCAGAGGGAAGGGGATAGTGGATCTGTGTTGCCTGTCATCAGGTTGTGAACTTCATCACCTTGAGATGTACTGTGCTAAACCAAGGAGCCAACAGACCACATATTCTCCATCCACAACAGTACATGCCACTACACAGCCAAATTTGGTAAGATCTCTGTTGTTTAAATAAGTTTATATACCTTGTATCCATCCATTGTCTTCACCTTATCCACTTCAGAAGAACAGGGAGAAGGTGGGAGCTTATCTCATGGCTAAACATGAGGATACAACCCAAAGGCCAGACACAGAGAGGGAACCTATCATGTGTCCTTCACACGTACAGTCGGTTTAGAACGACCACTTAGAATAACCGCCATGTGTGTTCAGACTGTGGGAGGAAGCCAGAACATCTGCAGCGCATTTGATCCAGGACCTTCTTGCTGTGAAGTGATAGTGCTGACTCTGCACCACTGTGCTGTTTAAGTTCACACTTGGCCTTGACATTATCAGAGGATTGATTATACTGGATCAAAGAGAAAAAAGCTGGGCCTTACCCTTAACTGGCTCATTGTATAAAATACAGTGAAGCGTGTGTCCTCAGTCATTGCTGACCTTTACCAAATTAGGTCACATTAGATCCCAAAGAACATTTGTAAACCAACTGTGGAGTCTTCTCCCAGTGGTCTGTGGTAGTACTGCAAGCATGTGATCCACAACTATTTCCATTTTTGATTAAATATCTAAAGATGGTGAAAAAAATATGTTTATTTCAGAGCTGTGAAAAACACTTCCCTTCTTTTTCATATAAGTGTGTTTTGTATAAGAATGCAGGAATATGTCCATATACCTACTGAATGTTGGACAGACTCAATATTACCATTTAATAAATATATCAACACTAAGCCAGAAAATCAGGATTGGGAGTTGTATTTGTTTTATTGTGTTGTTTTCCTCTAACACACCTGTCACTGTTAAAGACATGCCTAACAAGCAAATCCAGACATGGTTTCAACTGGCCACAGACAAAAAAGTTTCATTTTATTGAATCCAAAACCACAAAAGCCACAAAGAAAAAGGCAGCATACACTTTAGCAGAAAGTTTCACTGTCATGAAAGAGGAAAACAACCAGTTGGCACTACAGCCACTAAAGACTTATAAATGGTAAATGGCCTGTATTTGTATAGCGCTTTATGAGCTTTGGCCTTATGAGATGAATATTTATATTCCTGGATTTGTAATTCTGCAATAGTATTGCCAAGCCGGGGAAATTCTCTGGTACTGTGGTGATCCAGCACAATTTGTGTGAAGCAACAGAATATCAGCAACAGTGACCACATAACACAAACTAACAGCTGTATTGGAGGCCTTAAGCTCCTCATTGTTTAATGAACTCTTTATTCTTATCTGTGTCTTGCAGCTCCAAGAAGTATTTCAGAAAAAACTTTTACAGTACCTGGGACCTCCGAGCAGTCCGAAGAGGGAAGCATACAGAAGGAATTGGCGGCATTCGCTTCGGCACAAAGTCAAAGTTTCACGGTCACTAAGGAGGATGACTGCATATGAAACAACAAGTCAGCCGACTGCAGCCAATAAGAGCGCACTTTAAAGAATTATGGGTTTACAGTCCGGAGTTTGAAGATAATATTTATACTCACAGAAGTCCTGTGGTATAAAAACAATCAAACAGTGTATGTGTTTGAGTATGTGCAGCGACCCAGACCTCTTATATGTTCATAGATAAAAGGTCACCTCAGAAACTTTAGAAATGTAATCAGACAGCAAACTTCCAGTAACACCACAATAAACAGCAATCCATGTATGGTTAAGGACAGTGTTTGGTTAACCCCTAGCCCCTTCATGGAGAATATTTGGTTGTTTGTTACACCGATTTAAAAAAAAAAAAAATTTGATTTAGATTAAAACAAAAGTTCACTCTAACCTCAGACAGGCCACCAGTAATTTGGTGAATAAGTAATGTTCAGGAAGAAGTTACTCCTTTATGTACTTATCATTATAGGCCTTCATATATCTTCACGTTAATGTGATCTGTGCAGCTAATGGAAATAACATTTGTGGGGAGAGAAACACAAATTTACAAGAAACTAATAACAGAAACAGAAGTGATCTACTCATAAATGCACAAAAATCTTAGATTTTTTAATATCTATTTTGAGATGTTACCTCATCCTAGAGCACCATAAATGCTTTTTCTTCTTTACATACAGTAGACCTAATTCTCCCACATCTGCTCTAACCCATGAAAACATCTTCAGCTGCCCGATTCTTCACTATTCTTCTGTCTGTGCTCGTCTCTTGGTGTGGTGTCTGTTAAGAAACATGTCAGCCACTATACCGTAGTTAATAGTTCTTATAAGATTTTTTATGCACTCATCATCAGAATCCGAACACTTTGTTATATACGCCACCTTCTGTGGAGTCATTTGTAGTTCACACTTATTTCGATGGCACTTGACACTCTTGACTAGCTTTAATATTTGTTTGGGTAAAAGACAAATTTTATCCACTGTGTGTGTTTATTGTTTATGGACATATGTTGTGTAAATGTCTTTAAATGCATTCATTATTTATTTCACAATGAGCACGTAACTATAATAAATATTAAGCCTTATTCATCTTTGGTGATCTGTTATGTTTTACATTGTTTGGCTGTAAAAGTGATTTCAGGTGTGACATTGGTGAGTATTTTCAAATCTCACGACATTTTACGTTCATATAATTCTAATCAGAACTTGACACAACCTCCAGTTTCAGAGTAATCTTAAGCTGCTGGCTCATTTTACTTTGACATAGCTACAGTTATCACCAAAAGCCTTGAAGGTCATCTCGGGCCTCGGTGGATAAATAAAGAGCTGCAAGTCTTACTGATAGATTTGTGATTAAACACAGTGTGCTTTCTTTGAGGCCAAGCTGAAGTTATAACCAGGTGTTCTATCTGCACAGGAGTGTCAGGAGCTAGAACTCTTAAGAGCGCCTCCTGCTGTATCCGGAAGAGTGCAGAACCCTCAACTACACATGCCGTAATACTCCCACCACCATTTATGATAGTTGATGTTTGTCCTTCAGATTAGGAGCCATTCCCTTTCCTTGACAATACTCATCTCCCCAGTATTTTGGTATGAGTTATCCTTGGTTTCATCTCTCTCCAGAGGCTCTTTTAGATGTTTTCTTCTACTCTGGCTTTCCTCAAACTGAGTATAATCAGCAGTTTGCACCTTGTTGTCAGCATTCATTAAACCTCTCTTCATTGTAGACAATGATATGCCTGCTACCATCAGAGTGTTGACAGGTTATTTTTTCTCAACCAAGGAACGATTTTTGTAATAGTGCACATTTCAGGGCTTCACTTTTATTCAGTTTGATTCCATTCAAATTCTTAATATCTCTAATCCCCACCAACATGGAACTTTAGAGTAAAGACACCACAATACTGGGAGAACCAGGCTTTGAAAAGCCACAAGTGAAAAAAAACAAAAAACAGTCCCCATCAGCCTAAACCTGTTGTAGCTTGGCCAATAGTAGTGTAGTCAAAGTCACTTGATCCAGCCCCTACTATGAGGTTTGAGTGTTGTCACATTGCCATTCAGTTTGTGGGTTACAAACAGAAAATGATACATGTATTCTTCTCATGCGTTATTGGACTGGATTATTTCAACAAACTGATGACATTTTGCCCATTAATTATTTGTATCCTCCTGTAACTTTACTGTATAAAGGGCTAAGACATCCAAAGTTTCAGGAGTCATTATAAGTCATTATAAGAAGTGTTGTGATTTGGAGAGCCCAGTGCGTGCTCCTGACACAGGAGAACCACATGCTGTCGAGGATACCTACCTTTGCATGACACGGGAAACAAGTCAAACAAACGTCACAATAAAAGCATGCTATAAAACTGTGAGAATAAAACACTTAACATTATTTAAAGATATTTTATCATCACATGTGTGTAATATGCTTAAATTTAAATACTCCCCATTTACATGATACAAACTTTAATTATGGAGTTCCACAGGGTTCAGTGCTAGGACCATCGCAGCGCAATTTGGGGTTTTTGGCATGCAGACTAGGGGAAGCCAGCCACCCCAATATGCATATGACAGGTGTGTGTGTGCTGTGTTTAGCTGGTTAATCATATGTGGTATGGCACAACGGATTTACAGAATCCAACTACTGCATAACTGTTCTAGCACGTTTTCATCAATCTCTAAAATTAGAAACATCCAGTCTGTGATGTGAGTGATGTTAAAAAACTAGTTCATGCATTTATTGCTTCTAGGCTGGACTACTGTAATTTACTATTCTTAGATTGTCCTAAAAACTCACTGCAAAGCATTCAGTTAATCCAAAATGCTGCAGCAAGAGTCCTGACAGGGACTAGAAAGAGATATTTCTCTGATATTGGCTTCTGTTCATTGGCTTCCTGTTAAATTTAAAATCCTTTCTTCCATTGTAAAGTCTTGAATAATCAGGCTCCATCTTATCTTAAAGACCTTATAGCAGCAACTGCAGGCTTACTTGTTGTTCATATGAAATTTAAATAGATTGGTTGGGAGAGCCTTTGGCTTTCAGGTCCCTCCTCTATGGAACCAGCTCCCAGTTTAAGAGACAGACATCCTCTCTACTTTCAAAATTAGGCTTCAAACTTTCCTTTTTCATAAAGTGTATAGTTAGGGCTGGATCAGGTGACCTGAATTAATTATTATTAATCTCTGGGTCTCTTCTACAGTTTGTCTTTTATCCCATCTTCCTCCCATCATCCCCAACAACTCCCGACAGAAGGCTGCACTTCTAGAACCTCCCTTCTGGATTCCCGCCCTTTGTTACTACTACCCGAGCGTTGAATTAACCATGTTAGTGAAACCAGCTTGTCACGTAGAAATTCTGATCCTGTTAGTGTTGGCCAAATGAAACTTTCTTTAGCACTGAAAGGTTTATTACTTGAAGTTTCTTAACGCAGTCCTCTTTGGTGCCATCTGGTTACCAAAAATATGAAGTGCAGTTTGACTCTGCAACTTGAAACGAACTGCTTGGTTATGATTATTCACTCTGCAGAGCTGAACTGACAGCTTCTGTTTAATGTCATGTGGCAGTTTTGTGTGATATCGGGCTACAGTTGTGGTGCTTTGAACATGTTTTTTTTTGTGTAAAATTGTTATATCTATTGCTTGATACGTCATTTACATGAATAAACTTTCCTTGTTTAAACATGGTGTGGTCTCTCTTTATTTGTGATAGTCATAGATTAAAAACAAACATTGTAAATAATAATGTACAACACACTCTTATCCTATAATCTGGGACTCTCCACCATTAACTCTGAAGACGCTTCTCAGATGAAACGTCTTCAAGAAACTTAAACAGGTCAGCCCTGAGAACCTACACGGACAACAAACTCTTACAATAGGTTGGGCATATGCTTGCTTTTGTAATTTACCAGTGGACATACACCAATATATAATATATTATTTAGTGTATTTCTTGTGTATGTTTTTGACCTGGGGCTGGAGCTGTTGGTTCACTGCTGGCTCCATGTCTTTTTATGTCACACACTGGTTCACTCTCTCTCACACATAAAAAATAAACAAACTACAAATCCTGCAAACACTTCAGTCCCTTAGAAACCATTGAATCAGGTATTGAAATAGTGATGAACCGAATGAAGCTTCAGACATCACTGATCACTTGACTCTAGCCAGACAAACAAAGCCTCAACACAGTGCCTCCAAAGCACCACGCTAAAGCTTCAGCTTCAAACGGCCCATCATCCTGTTTTTTTCAGTCCCTGCAACCTACTTGTTTTCTCCTCTGCCTAGAAGTCCTGGTGTTTTTCCTAAAAGAGCATTATCTCAGAGAGAATCTGTGGAGGAAATATCTGGTCCTGCACCAACTGGACCATCACTAAGCTGCCTTAGTTTATGATGAATAAACCCATGTTTGAGTCAGCCTGCACATTGTTGCCAGGGGTTGTTTGATTGTTGGGGCTTTCTCTCTATTATTGTAGGGTCTTTACAATATAAAGGGCCTTGAGGCGACCGCTGTTGTGATTTGGCACTATGTGAATAAAACTGACTTCAGTATTTATTTCATTTATGTATTATAACACATTTGGGTTAAGCACACAGCTATTCCTTTACGTTGGTAAATGAACTGATTTTCCTGCTCTATCTGAGCACTCAAAGTGCTTTAAATGACTCGTATAATTCACTCCAACACTTACTTCTTCACAAATGCTACCAATTACACATGATGAGAGAGCAACTCCAGGGTTAGTATCCTACCCAATGATATTTGGCAAGCCTGGAGCAGCCAGAAATTGAACCACCAACCTTCTGCCCTACTCCTGAGCTACAGCCACTCCATGTTGGACAGCTTTTGTCTTGGACTAAGCTCACCATAGACAAGTTTAATCTTGGAGGAAATTTGCTGATTGGACTATTTATTCAGCAAATTCGGCATAAATGTAGCTGTTGAATCGCTCATGCATTTATTTGCTGATGTGTGCTCTCAACTGTAACCCTGTATTTGATACAACTGATTCAGTTTGGCACTGCCTTCTTAGAAACATGTGCGTGTGTGAGAAAAGGCTACAGTAGCAAATATTTTGCTGGAAATTTGAATAGATAATTAAACCAAACTTTTGTGGTCTTCTATTATAGAATAAATAAATAGTTAAAATGATTTGAATAGGTGGGTTTAAACCTCTGAGTGGATTCACTGTAGTAGAAGTAACACTCAAGACGATGTTAAAGTTTGTTCAAATGAGTCACAATGGAGCTGGGACAGGCTCCAGCCCCCCGTGTCTCCCCAGAAGGGTAAGTGGAAGAGAGTGGATGGATTTAGTTACCATGGTCAGTGCTTCAGTGAACTTTGCTGACCTGCAGATGGTGCAGAACAAAAATCTTCAAACATTTTAATCATTTACAGGTTTGACAGTTTTTTGTATGCTTGGCTCATGGAAACTGTTCCAAACACAGTCTGATACAAACAGTAGTAGAAGTAAAGTAAAATAGTATTATTTATTAAACAATTCAACAACTATATCAATATTTGTAGTATCTAATAATAAATAAACCTCGGTTATGCAACATTTAGCTTGAAAATGTATCATGGTATGTGCTGGAGTGGCTATAGTTTCTAATTCTGTCAGTGCTCACAATCTATTAAATATTGTTAAATTCAGAGAACTGTATTGTTACTACAGCAGGTGCTAGCAAGTACGCTTCTTTTTTCAGATAGGAGTGTGTTTGTGACCTTTTGACATCATAACACAGTAACAGTTGTTCACAGTCGGCCTGATAAGACATGGAGGGAGCGCATTCTCCTTGTAACCTGCGTCACTGACAGATAACGATATTCGGTCCCATCTCTTCCCAGGCCGCCTGTTTGATTTGATTCTCATGGTCATGAGGGAGCTGTTTTTGTGAGTGGAAGACAATTTATGTTTGTGACATTTTACACAGTGGACATGTGTGTGACCAACAGACATCTCACACATCTGCAGCAGTAAGAAGTGGTCACAGAAACATTGCTATACTTCAGTGGTTCTTTAACCTTGTTGGAGGTACCGAACCCCACCAGTTTCATATGCGCAGTCACTGAACCCCTCTTTAGTGAAAAATAAAATATGTTTTTCAAATTCAAGACATAGATTTTTTTTTTACTGGTGCACAAAATGAGCCGTGCATGTCACGGCGGAGGCTCTGCCGAGATCGACTCACCAAACCCCTAGGGTTTGATCGAACCCAGGTTAAGAACCACTGCTATACTTGAAGAGCACAATAAAAGTTTTTTTCAGTGTTTCACTGAGCAAAATATTTTTAAAGGGTTTCAGATTTCTCTCTCTCTCTGACTACATTTATTTATTCAAAATATTTATTGTTGTATTATGTTTTTGTCTAAACTTCTTAAAATCATACCATAATAACGAATCACTGAACTGAACTCAAATTAAATCTTTATAAACAGATATGGGCGTTAGTTTAGCTCGCTGCGATGAGCCATGTGGCTGAGAGCGACTGACCCGCGGCCTTCCTGTCTCTCCCTCTGCTCTCCTGTCAGCTCTTTGTTATCAATAAAGGCCAAAAAAACTGAAATGAGAAAAATGAACGTGGAAATTTCAAACCCAAGTCTGCTGTGTGAAATGTAGATAAACACAACTATTTTACAGCATCATACACATTTTTGTAAATATCTTATCATATCCGTTCATGTGACATCACTGAAGCTATGACACTGATATAATGTAAAGTAATCAGTGTTCAGCTTGTATAACAATGGCCTCCTCCATAACACACTGGACAAAAGCAGTTTCAGCAACAGGTTCCTTCAACCTGGCTGTCTGAGGGAACCTTACAAGAGTTTGATTCTGATAACAGTGTAAATTTGATGTCCCCTCTAAATAACTCAACACACAGACATTAATGTCTAAACCCCTGGCAAAAAAGTGAGTACACTCCTAAGTGAAAAGGTCCAAATTGTGCCCAGTTTGCCATTTTTCCTCCCCAGTGTCATGTGACTCGTTATATTATATTTAATTTTTTTTTATCAGAAAGAGGGACAATACCTATTAATGAACATTTTAACAAATGTAAATATGCCAGATTATAGCCTTAGGCTAATTTCCATATGTAGACCCTCTGGCAGGTTGATGTTACACACAAGTTAATAGCAACATACTGAGACACTATTTATAGACCTTGTATATAGAGACAAGGACAAAAACAGTGATCACATCATATTAGAGCAAACAATGACAACAAGAATGGACAACAGAGGACAATATAGAAAACAATAATGCGTTAGCATAACAAAACCTCAGGTGTGAATGGAGAGGAGGTGTGTTAAATTTGGTGTTATTGTTCACACTGTCTCATACTGGTCACTGGAAGTTTAACCTGGCACATCATGGTAAAGATACATCTGTTACATAAAGATGGCCTAGGCTATAAGAAGATTCCCAACACCCTGAAACAGGATCCACTCAGGACAGGCCTCGCCATGGTCGAGCAGAGAAGCTGAGTGCACGTGCTCAGCGTCATATCCAGATATTGTCTTTTGAAAATAGATAGTGCTGCCAGTATTAAATGGTAAATGGACTGATTCTTATATAGCGCTTTTCTACTCTCATGGAGTACTCAAAGCGCTGTATACAACATGCCTCATTTACCCACTCATACAAGCAGTTCCTTCTATATTTAATGGCAATCTAACCAGCATTCACACACATTCACACTCCGATGGACGCATCAGAGAGCAACTTGTGGTTAGAATCTTGCCCAAGGATACTTGGCATGCAGACTGGGGAAGCCAAGGATCAAACCACCAACCTTCCAGGTAGTAGCTCTACCAATTGAGCCACAGCCACCTCACTGCAGAGGTTGAAGAGTAGGGTGTCAGTCTGTCAGTGCACAGACCATACACCACACACTGCATCGCATGGCTGTCGTCCCAGAAAGAAGCCTCTTCTAAATATGATGAACAAGAAAGTCTGCAAACACTTTGCTGCAGACAAGCAGACCAATGACATGGATCACTGGAACTTACTTGGTTCAAAATTTCCATGATTTCCATATATTACGTTAAATTTAAATCAGATTTGTTACATCTGTTTTTGGTTTTTTAGTTTTTTATAATTGCTAAAAAAAAAAAAAAGGTATTGTGCAATTTTATTTACTTTTTTTCTGGGGTGTTACAGCCCTGGTCACATTTTAAATGAGTGTGTGAGTATGTCTCTACTGTGTTCTGTGCCTTTAAGAGTCTCTACAGGTCCTCCTTCTGATTGGGGAGCTGTTTTGGGCTGTTTTTGATGGTAAGTAGTCTTGTCCACCCCTTCTGAAGAAGAAGGTATTTATTTTTTGTATGTTTTCTCTTGTTAATTAAATTAGGGAGGTGTAGTTAGTGATGGTGTGATGAAGCCCCATGAATGTGTCGAATCTTCCCGGTTAATTACTTCATTAAAAGGCAGATCACACAAAGCTCAGTTAAACAGCTCGTTTGGAAGTACTGACATCTGCTGGTCATTCGATGTACAGCAGCCAAATGTGGGCTAAATACCAGTGGATATGTAACCATGTTGTCAGTAGCAGATTACCTACATGAGGTCCTGGATATATATAAATATACATACACACCCCTAACTACCAGATTGAATTAAGATTTGTGATAGTGTTTCAAAATGCTCCTTAACTCCTGATACTATTTGGTGGCTCCATAATGTGTTTACAATCTGGTCGTTACAATCCTCAGAATCACCTCAGATCCAGTTCACATTAACCATTAACGCCCCCCCTTGTTGATCTTTGGTCACGTGATATTCTGAAGACTGATGCGGGCCTGGACACGAGCTTCATTTGCACTCGACACAGGCCTCGGGTCTTCGGTGTCAGACGTAACATCACAAGGTGTAGTGCTTGTCTTTTGGTTTTTGTTTCACGCAGGGCTTAGGTAGCATTTCTTTGGAATACCTTGTTTTGTTTTGTTTTTTTTGTTTGTTTGTTTTTTCTTTACCTTTGCTCACCCTTGATTTTATGCTTTCAGTTTTGGTGGGGACACCCTTACTTACCATTGTGTTGCCCTCCTTTGCCCCTTGACAAGGACATGTCATGGGGGAAAGAAATCATACTGATGACATCAAAGTCTCACAAACTCTCAAAAAACTGTATGTCTCAAATATGATACACTCAGTGTTAAGGAGTTAAGCATTTTACATTGAGTCAAGCTAGTGATTTCTCATAGATGGTAATCTGAAAGCGCTGTCTGAGCCTGCACCTGGGTCTGGTCCTGTTTTCTTGAACCAGACATGGTCCGAGCCTCTCTGTCAGAGTTTGTATTACTAGAACCCTTTTCCAGACAAGTGAAAAAAACAACAACACTTTTGTCCTACAGGATTAATAATAATGTTTAGTAATGTTTTTCCCACCAGGGTAGTGAGTTAGTCATGACTGCAGCCACGAGATGGCAGTAATGTAAAGAATGGAAACAGTCGAGGAGCTTTATGACAGCACTGACTGAGAAGAAAGGAGAGAGAACACTTTACTTTAAATGTTTGAATTTATCTCTATTATTAGATTTGATGAGACAAGCACTGCTTTCACTGTTCGTCCTAACAGAATGCCACTGGATAAAGGTATGTTTCTATTAGTTTTCATACAGTCACGGACATTGACATTAAGCATTACCCTTCATTTCAGACAGTGGATGTTGTATATAAACCACAGGAATCTTTATGATGGGTAATCTGGTTAATATCCATGAGAACATACCTGGTCTTCCTGTTTGAATTACATTCCTAAATACTCGTGTTACATTACATTTCTCCGACTCCTTTTTCCTGTAATGAAACCAGATGCATCAGGTTCAGTTCAGTCACACACTGATGGGATACATTCAGCTTTGCCAGGTCTCATTTGTTTATGATTACCATTGTCTTATTATGAAACTGAATGTGTGTTTCCTACACTTGGCTTGGATAACAGCCTCACATTTTGCACACTATCATTTTTTTCTGCTCAACACAGTACAGCAGGAGGATTTTCAACAAAGGATCATTTCCCTACAAACCAGTGTAATATGGACACTGTGAGACATGTTGACATGTACATGCACCGCGAGGGAAAAAGGTGCACGAAAGTGGCAGGCAGATGAAGACAAAACGCATAATAATACTTTTACGTTTTGCAATCTACAAAGGTTTGCACTTTGAGAATCAACTTGTGAGAACTGTGACCAATGTTCATGTTTGTGGGGAAAAAAGTGTATAAAGTCCGTGGCGAGGGGCTAGTTATTCTGAGAACCCCTGCTGCAATAAATGAGGGACCACTGTATATACTTTCTCTATGATTATTGTATTCAACCTGTTAACATTTACAGTTTTTTTCAGTCGCTAACAAGCGTTTGTCCAAACAGTTGTCACATTTGCAAAACTCTAAACACAATTAGCACAGCATCGGTCTGTTG
>NW_024582703.1:262596-286446 GCF_018398535.1 Haplochromis burtoni | reverse complement strand
CTCCTTGAATCGCTACCTTATCGTGGTGGAGGGGTTTGTGTGTCCCAGGGATCCCAGGGGCTATGTTGTCTGGGGGCTTTTGCCCCCTGGTAGGGTCTCCCATGACAAACTGGTCCTGGGTGAGGGACCAGACAAAGAGCGATTCAGAAGACCCCCATGAAGAGAATATCGAGGGAACAGTTTACCCTGCCCGGGATAGGGTTACCGGGGCCCCGCCCTGGAGCCAGGCCCGGGGAGGGTGCCCGAGGGCGAGCGTCTGGTGGCCGGGCCTTAGTCCATGGGGCCCGGCCGGGCACAGCCCGAAGAGGAGACATGGGCCCATCCTCCCGCAGGCCCACCACCCGCAGGAGGCGCCATAGGGGTCGGGTGCATTGTGAGCCGGGTGGCGGCCAGGAGCGGAGGCCCTGGCGGACCGACCCCCGGCTGCCAAGACTGGCAATAGGGACATGGAATGTCACCTCTCTGGTGGGGAAGGAGCCTGAGTTGGTGCGTGAGGTTGAGAGGTACCGGCTAGATATAGTTGGGCTCACCTCTACGCATTGTCTGGGCTCTGGAACCAGTCTCCTGGAGAGGGGCTGGACTCTGTCTCAGTCTGGAGTTGCCCCTGGTGAGAGGCGGCGGGCTGGGGTGGGTATTCTTATATCCCCTCGGCTTGCTGCCGGTACGTTGGGGTTTTTCCCGGTGGACGAGAGGGTTTGCTCCCTGCGCCTTAGGGTCGGGGAACGGGTCCTGACTGTCATCTGCGCTTATGCGCCGGGTGGCAGTTCGGAGTACCCAGCCTTCTTAGAGTCCCTGGGGGGGGTGCTGGAAGGTGCTCCACCTGGAGACTCTGTTGTCCTGCTGGGAGACTTCAATGCTCACGTGGGTAACGACAGCGAGACCTGGAGGGGCGTGATTGGGAGGAACGGCCTCCCTGATCTGAACCCGAGCGGTGCTTTGTTATTGGACTTCTGTGCTAATCACAGTTTGGCCATAACGAACACCCTGTTCGAACATAAGAGTGTTCATAAGTGCACGTGGCACCAGGATGCTCTAGGCCGTAGGTCGATGATCGATTTTGTAATCGTATCACCAGACCTGCGACCATATGTTCTGGACACTCGGGTAAAGAGAGGGGCTGAGCTGTCAACTGATCACCACCTGGTGGTGAGTTGGATCAGGTGGCGGGGGAGGACGCTGGACAGACCTGGTGCACCTAAACGCGTAGTGAGGGTGTGCTGGGAACGTCTAGCAGAGGCCCCAGTCCGCGAGATCTTCAACGCACACCTCCGGCAGAGCTTCAACAGCATTCCGAGGGAGACTGGGGACATTGAGTCCGAATGGACCATGTTCAGCGTCTCCATTGCCGAAGCTGCTGCATTGAGCTGCGGCCGCAAGGTGGTTGGTGCCTGCCGTGGTGGTAATCCCCGAACCAAATGGTGGACACCAGAGGTGAAGGGAGCCACCAGGCTGAAGAAGGAGGCCTATCGGGCTTGGTTAGCCTGTGGGACTCCGGAGGCAGCCGACAGGTATCGACAGGCCAAGCGGAATGCGGCTCGGGCAGTGGCTGAAGCAAAAACTCGGGTGTGGGAGGAGTTCGGAGAGGCCATGGAAAAAGACTTTCGGACTGCCTCGAAGAGATTCTGGCAAACCGTCAGGCGTCTCAGGAGGGGAAAGCGGTGCTCTACCTGCGCTGTGTATAGTGCTGCGGAGGCGTGACGCGCTAGAATTGTGGCGGTGGAAGGACTGCTGCTCGACTGAGAAAATTGTCGGGCGGTGGAAGGAATACTTCGAGGACCTCCTTAATCCCACTGACACGTCTTCCGAGGAGGAAGCAGAGTCTGGGGATGAGGGGTATGACCCGCCAATTTCCGGGGGCGAGGTCACTGAGGCAGTTAAACAACTCCTTGGTGGCAGAGCCCCTGGTGTTGATGAGGTCCGCCCCGAGTTCCTGAAGGCGCTGGACGTTGTAGGGCTGTCTTGGTTGACACGTCTCTGCAATGTTGCGTGGAGATCAGGGGCAGTGCCTGTGGACTGGCAGACCGGGGTGGTGGTCCCCATCTTTAAGAAGGGGGACCGGAGGGTGTGTTCCAACTACAGGGGGATCACACTCCTCAGCCTCCCTGGGAAAGTCTATGCCAGGGTGCTGGAGAGGAGAGTTCGTCCGCTAGTCGAACCTCGGATACAGGAGGAACAATGCGGTTTTCGTCCTGGTCGCGGAACACTGGACCAGCTCTTTATCCTCTCGAGGATACTTGAGGGTGCATGGGAGTTTGCCCAACCAGTCTACATGTGTTTTGTGGACCTGGAGAAGGCATTCGACCGTGTCCCTCGGGGTGTCCTGTGGGAGGTGTTGCGGGAGTATGGGGTGTCTGGCCCATTGCTACGGGCCATTCGAATCCCTATACAACCGTTGCAAGAGCTTGGTTCGCATTGCCGGCAATAAGTCGGACTCGTTCCCGGTGGGTGATGGGCTCCGCCAGGGCTGCCCTTTGTCTCCGGTTCTGTTCATAATTTTTATGGACAGGATTTCTAGGCGCAGCCAAGTGGCGGAGGGCTTTCGCTTTGGTGGCCTCAGAATCTCATCTCTGATTTTTGCGGATGATGTGGTTCTGTTGGCTTCATCGGGTGAGGGCCTCCAGCTCGCACTGGAACGGTTCGCAGCCGAGTGTGACGCAGCGGGAATGAGGATCAGCACCTCCAAATCTGAGGCCATGGTTCTCAGCCGGAAAAGGGTGGAGTGCCCACTCCGGGTCGGGGATGAGTTCCTGCCCCAAGTGGAGGAGTTCAAGTATCTCGGGGTCTTGTTCGCGAGTGATGGGAGAAGGGAGCCGGAGATCGACAGACGGATTGGGGCTGCGGCTGCAGTAATGCGGACGCTGCACCGGTCAGTCGTGGTGAAGAGGGAGCTGAGTGTAAAAGCGAAGCTCTCAATTTACCGGTCGATCTACGTCCCTACCCTCACCTATGGCCACGAGCTGTGGGTAGTGACCGAAAGAACGAGATCGCGGATACAAGCGGCGGAAATGAGCTTCCTCCGAAGGGTGGCTGGCCTCTCCCTTAGAGATAGGGTGAGAAGTTCGGCCATCCGGGAGGGGCTCAGAGTAGAGCAGCTGCTGCTCCACATCGAAAGGAGCCAGCTGAGGTGGTTCGGGCATCTGGCAAGGATGCCCCCTGGGCGCCTCCTGGGCGAGGTGTTCCAGGCATGTCCCACCGGGAGGAGGCCCCGGGGCAGACCCAGGACACGCTGGAGAGATTATATCTCTCGGCTGGCCTGGGAACGCCTTGGTATTCCCCCGGACAAGCTGGAGGAGGTGGCTGGGGAGAGGGAGGTCTGGACCTCTTTGCTTAGGCTGCTACCCCCGCGACCCGACCTCGGATAAGCGGATGAAGATGGATGGATGGATGGATGTTTCTATTCTCACTTGACATGTCAATATGGTCATACAGTAATGCATATGTTGAATTGTTTGTCTTTCTAAAGAATGCAACGTCTTCCACCCTCTGGGGGAAGAGGAAAGCTCCTCAGTAATGATCAGGAGCTTGCCATTGTAGAAATGGTTACTGCAAATAATGCAATAAAACTGCGTGAAATTCAAACTAGAATTGTGGCGGACCATGAGATATTTGACAATATCGATAGAATCAGCCTCACAACCATTACGCGGACATTGTCCAAACACAGAGTGCGGATGAAGCAGCTCTACACTGTTCCCTTTGAGAGGAACAGTGAGAGGGTCAAGGAGCTACGACGACAATATGTCCAGGTACAGTGTATATTCAATCCAATGTCCAGTTCTATAAGCTTTGCACTTTGCAAGTAGGTAACCTACACAATACTAGGTTACAGTACAGTATGGTATACAGTACTAACATGACTTACATAAACTTTGTTTCAGAGAGTTATGGAATTGGAGGCCAACCAGGCCCCTCATGAATTCATATACATCGATGAGGCAGGATTCAATCTGGCCAAAAGGCGTCGACGTGGACGAAATGTAATTGGAAAAAGGGCCACAGTTGATGTGCCAGGACAGAGAGGGGCAAACATTACCATGTGTGCAGCAATTGCAAATGCAGGATTACTCCTTCACAGATGTCAGGTTGGACCCTATAATACAGAGCGCTTGCTTGCCTTTCTCAATGATCTCCACCAGCGCCTGGTTCCAGAGCAGGGTCAGGAGGGTGAAAACATGAGGACCTTTGTAATTACCTGGGACAATGTGGCTTTCCATCACTCGCAAGCAATAACAACATGGTTTGAAGTCCACCCAAGACTGGTAAGTCTCTTCCTTCCACCCTATTCACCTTTCCTCAACCCCATAGAGGAGTTCTTTTCTGCATGGGGTGGAAGGTTTATGACCATCAGCCACATGACCAGATGTCCCTCCTTGAAGCCATGGATGCTGGCTCCAGGGACATCACAGTTGACGATTGCCAAGGGTGGATCCGACATACCAGGCGGTTTTATCCCAGGTGCATCGACTTGGATGACATCAGATGTGATGTTGATGAAAACATGTGGCCTAACCCTGAAGATCGCAGAGATTAGATGCAACTTTTTTGCCTTTTTTTAGCCCCCCTCCCCCCCTTTTTATCTTGGCTTTTTGCTGTTGTTTTTTTGTTCAGAATGCTCTTGTGTGTTCCATGGATATTTTGTTCACTGTAAGCAATACTGTGACACTTTCTCTGTCCTATCATACCGTGTTTCTACTGTACCTCCTGTAGTAAACAGTAAAGACAACAAAAACTTGTTTGCTTTTTACTGGAATGCTTTTGAATGTGAACATTACTGTACATGTGGACATGCAGTTACCAACCAAGACATTTCTGGTGTCAAAATGGTGGATTGCATGTTTCGCATGCACATACCTGTAAAACTGAAACATAAAAGTCTATGCAGTTTTTGTAATGTCAATAATAGCCAGTATTTTGACACCTGGTGTACTTTGATTGACTGCATGTACCTTGTGAAGTGAAAACAAGTGTTATTCTTTGACAGACTAATTTCATTTTGAGTCAGATTTATAGTGTTTTTGTACAGTTAGTGTGTGCAGAGAAAGATGTGTTCTATTTTGAAATGAAGAGTTAGTATATATTTAACAAAATGTATTTTTGAGAAGAAAATTATCCATTTGGCCAATTGTGTTTTGTAGGTGTGAGTCTGTGTTAAGAGTTTAGAAAAAGTATCTGAAGTATGGGTAGGCGCTTGTTAGCGATTGAAAAAAACTGTAATACGTATTGATAGAACCAACTGATTCTGCAGCAGAGCATCCCCTGTTGCTTCTCCTGGCTCCCCAGTCCCTGAGCTCCTGCTGCTGCACCCACAGGTATGTACAGCAAGCACTGATACCTTTTTAGTCGGTGGGATTGCCTTGTGATCACCTTTACTAAATATCTACAACCAATCTGATTATATCCTGTTTTTGTTTTTTGTTTTTTTCAATGTTGAAATTAAAATCTAGTAGCAGCCTTCTCATTTCTTTGTGTTTTGTGCTGTTTTACAGGCCCACAGGGGAGGACGGCTCCGAGGCAGATGAGGGACGGGTCCCAGGACGGTCCATCGGGGTGGAGCTGGCCATCCTGGTGTCCCTGAAGAGGCCACACCAGTCTCCAATGGAGCATTTCCTCCTCAGCCTTGTTCCTGCTCTGGAGAGCAGCTGGTCCTTTTTATTCCTGTCTCTCTGTAAATACTTATATTTTATATATTTATGTTTAATGTTTTTCTGTTTCTGTGTGAGAATTCTAATATTATTTCAAATAAATTTTTATAATGACTAATGTCTCAGTTCTACTACACAGCAAATGTTGGCACACGATTTGACACATCTAGAATTTATTTCATATTATACTAATGACAAAACATAATACAGTGGGATGCAAAAGTTTGGGCAACATTGTTAATAGACATTATTTTCCTGTATAAATTGTTGTTACAATAAAACATGTCAGTTAAATATCATACAGGAGACACACACAGTGATATTTGAGAAGTGAAAAGAAGTTTACTGGATTTACAGAAAGTGTGCAATAATTGTTTAAACAAAATCAAGCAGGTGCATAAATTTGGGCACCACAAAAAAGAAATGAAATAAATATTTAGTGTATATCAATGTGTGTGTCTCCTATATGATATATGGGGTGCCTTTGTCTGGACGTGCTTCCCATCCAGAGCTCCACAGCAGAGAGGGAAGTTCCAGCGCTCCTGAAATCCCTCTGTGATGGACCGCCAGTCTCCAGGTGAAGGCACAGCCATGAAGTCGTCCACTAGACAGTCCCAGATGGCCGTCGCTACCTGGGGGGTGATCTGGCACACCGTGGACACACCGACTCTGTAACTGAACGCGATGGTCCTGCCAGCTTCGGTTAAAAGGCGGGGCCCACCAGTAACTGGTGGGTGGCACCTTTTCTTGGTCTCAGGTTCCCCGCATGCAGCTCTCTGCTGTCTTGTCTAATAACACCAAGACCTACTCTATTCAAGCTCTTTTAGACTCCGAGGCTGAACAAAATTTGATTGACAGCGGTCTGGTACGTCTCCTTGGTATTAAAACACGGCTTCTAAAGGTCCCTGTTTCAGTTGTTGCCCTCAATGGTCAGCCCTTGCCCTCGGTCACCCATGAAATGGAACGGGTCTCATTAATTCTCTCGGGCAATCATCGCGAATTTCTCCGGTTTCTTGTTTTCGCATCCCCTGATTCCCCAAAGTCTTGGGTTATCCTTGGTTCAAGCGCCACAATCCCCATATCAACTGGGCCACCCGTCGTATAGAGAGTTGGAGTAGCCACTGTTTGTCACACTGTCACACTGTCTGCAGTCTGCTTTACCTCCTTCTCACACTCTTTCACAGTGAATCTTCTGTATGCCAGCATTATTTTGGTAAAACACCATCTTTAAAGGTGAGGAGTACTAGGGTAGACCCTCTACCATTCGCTCTCTTACCCATACAAACTTCAAAGGATTGGCAGAAGAGAACCTGCCACCTTCTTTTACGTTAACAAACACTTTAAATCCCTCCTCCTTGTTTTGAGGTAGATTCTCACTATCTGGAGAAGCATCTCCACACTCTTTCCTTTTGCCTCTGCTCCACCCTCCCAAATTCCACTCACCAGCTGCAGGCATGAGGCTGGCTCTGATAGTACACAATGATGGCAGTGGTGGCTTCTTGTTTGCAGTTTCTTAATACTTCCTGGACGATAACCGAGGCCAAGAGGTAGGCCATGAGTTTATGGTTTACCAGGCCTGTACAGGCCTTTGGCTGAAACCTGCCCGCCTCCTCTTGTCCTCCTGTACAGTTTATCAAATCCAATAACCATTATCCAAATCAAGTCCAATTTGTTATAGTTAATCAAACTGAAGAAACTTCACGCCACACACTCCCAACACCGTCAGCATCTCTCCTCCCACCAGTTTCAATCAACAAAGTTTAAGGTAAACTGTGGGCGTAAATACAGTTGGAATTCAGGGAGATGGGAAACACCAAGGTAACAAGACAGATCTGAAAGAGATCAAAGATGATGAGACAGAGGAAGCTAAATGTTATGTACACATGACACATGACAATATCCAACAGAGACAGTCTTAACCATGGAAACAGAGGGGAGAAAAGAAAACTTAAATTAAAGGAATACTATTGATAAAAATAATAAAACTACTGAAAACTGAGAAAACCAGAGAAGGATATCGTCAAAAGAGACAAAAACTAAAACTGATGAGAGCAAAGATGTTCGATGTTCTATTACAGAAAGGATCAAAAGGCCTGTGATGATCTAAAATGGGAGTGCTGGGCTGCACTGTACAGAACGCTACCTACATAAACAAGAAGATCATTGTTTAGCGTATCCAGGAGAGTGTTACATTACAAACATTCGGAACCATTTTGTCTCCGACTTCTGTTTTATCTGTTGTTTAATCATCTCTGACACAATGTGTTTTTACATGTCACACAGCAAACAAAACAGATACTGGTCACAGCACCACCTTTGTGTTTTGCTGGACTGAAACCAGAAGACGGAGAGTAAATCGAAACCAGTTAATTTTACTGCTTTTCTGTGGCTAATTTTATTTTCTTCTCTTGTCAGTAGTGTATGCAGGCAGCAGCTTCAGTAGCTGAAAAATATAGCCCTGAGCAAAGTGCCAAAAACTGCACTTCAAACAGAGTCAGTGATTTCAGGTACATAAAAGGAAGACAAAGTGTGTGAAAGCAACAGCAGGTCAACATGAACTGTGGGATTTGTTTCAATGCAGTTTAAAAGATAGCAGGAAAAACAGCAGGTCCTGTGAGAAGCTATATTGTTAATCTGATATTGTGAGGTATACAGATAGATTAATTAAACATAACAATCAAATTACACAGATCTGTGTGATCAAACAGTCAGGGTGAAGTATGTGCACTGAGTCCAACTCCAGCGAACAAAAGCCTTCTGGATCCATCTTGGAATGATTAGCAAATAGTACGTCTCAGAATCATCAGATCTGAAATAGAATAGAACAGGATGAGCTAATACGTATTGGTCATACATCAATTAGGGAGAAACAGAAGGACAAACGGAACAACATCGTCATTCCTTATCTCAGGTTTATCAAAGAATCTCAGGAAACTCTTTTCCAAGCACGACATCTCAGTGTACGTCAGACACATGCTGGTTCATCCTAAACACAAAGTAAACAACACAGCGTAGCTGTGCAGTGTAGTGAAGAGTGCAAGACTCGGCTGTCAAGCTGCATTTAAAGGTCAAAGGTCACTCTTTGAGGACGCCAATGTTCACATGTTGGACAGAAAAGACAGAATGTTTGAAAAAGAAGTGAAAGAAGCCATCTATGTCCACTGTGAACGGCCATCTTTGAACAGAGGGCGGGGCTTACAACACCAACTGTCTGCCATCTATAATCCAGTTTTGAGATCCCTTCTCAGATGCCTTAACGCCCACTCACATCCTGGGCCATTTGACCTCAGTAAGTCACGCATTGGGCCAGATTTCACAGCGGGTTAACCCAAAACCTTGGCTGATAGTCCGTGTGTGATAGGTGAGTGCAATTAAGGGCAAACTCCAAAGCCAATCAAGGGTGAGAAAAGGAAACAAGGTGAATCTGGTGAGGTGAGGGAGTGTGAGGAAGAAAGGGTATGAAAAAACAAGAATCTTTGCAACAGCTGTTGCACCTGTTTACACCTATGCTCATGTGATTAGGCACATGATCAATACTGGGTCGACAACCCTCTGGAGGGACACTCCCAATAGGACATAAAATCAGGGACTCTTCACCAGTTGTTGTTAGAACTGAAGAAGCTTCTTGGATGAAAAGTTTTCAAGACATTTAAAGAAGTCCAGACACTTTTCTTTTCAAGCTCCTTAGACATGTATACAGATGATTGAAGGAATAAATCCAGCAGATTGTGAGGAAAAAGATTGTTGCATAGTCAGGGGAAAGTGCCAGTTTGAGCCACCAGGGGTCTCCATCTTATATTCACCTTCTGAAATTGGCTTAGCTCTCTAAGGTTATCAAAACTTTAACACTTTGCTTGGAGGATCAGTTGAATATTTTAAATTAAAGGCTCTTCATAGAGCATCATAGCTTACAGCTTCATGTTGTTAAGTTATTAAGTGTCAAACAAAGTGAACAAATACCTAGCTTCTTTACATTCAACACTTCCTGCTATAAAGAAGCACGAAAAGACAAGCTGACAAAATGTGCAGCAGCAAGCTCTGATCAACATCTGAATCAGAATCTAATGATAGTTTGTGAGTTGCTGGTACACTTTTATGTCATTTTCTTTGTAAAAAGCATAGACTTTAAGTGTGTGTGTGTTTTGTCTTATATGTTTCATAGGGTTATGATTGGTGTATTTCCCAATCATTGTGTATTGTGCGTGGGGCAAAATCCTTTATTCAGGCTACTAAATCATAGTTTCCTTCAGCGTGAAAAACTTTCTTACACAGTGACCATCTTTATAGCTTCTCTGGTACCCCAAACCCATAATGGATAGGGCAGCCTGAGACAAAGTCAAAGAAATGTACTGAGCTGTAGTTTCCCCCTACTACTGTAAAAGAAACATGTTTGAGATTTGAGGCTAATATTTAGGGGCTTTTTTTAAAGGTACTTATCCCATGACTCTGCGGTGGTGCAGGGGTTAGCACTACTGTCTCATGCCAAGAAGTTCCTGAGTCTGACTCAACCATGTGGCGGGGGCCTTTCTGTGAGGAGGTTCTCACCATGTTTGAGGAGAAGCTAATCTGGGATAAACAGCCAGCTAGGGTCAACAGGCACAGCCTATTCAGCTGGGGAGTCTTAAAAGATGTGGACATTTGAGTGTGATGGGCTGTGAACCTATGGTGAACAAAACAACTTGAAAGAGATTATTATTTTTCTAATCAGATGATTTTTTTTTAAATTAAACACTAACATGAGTATTTTCATCATGTGTCATTGAACCTCATAAGGCCTGAACTCGTTCATGGCATGCATATTTAATTTCTCTTTGCTATTTGAGCTGATTGGGACCTGATGAATATAAAAACAAAGAATTATCTTTTTACCTAATGTAGTTTCTGAAAAGTGGATATTAGGCCCTTGTAGAGCAAAATTTTGTATTGTGGTCTAGACCAGCGGTCCCCAACCCCCGGGCCTTGGACCGGTCCATGAGTCATTTGGTACTGAGCCGCGAGAGTTGAGACTCGGGTGTGAAATGTATGGTTTTCAGGGTTTTTAGCGTTTTTTTAGCGTTATTTTTTTTATCGTTTTTTTTTCGTTAACTCAGTTTTCCTGGGTCTTTTCACGTGTGTTATGAATAAATCTTCTTTTTTTGGTACCGTTACTAGTTTTATTTTGTTGTATTTATCCGCGACACCTTAAAGGCCGGTCCGTGAAAATATTGTGGGGCATAAATAAACCGGTCCGGTGCAAAAAAGGTTGGGGACCGCTGGTCTAGACAACCCAAAATGTGATGTCCACATATGTGGACGCAAGGTCCTAGGAGGTTAAAGCTTTGTGTGTTCCATTGTCTTCTTCCCAGATATTGACAGGGATTTTTAGAATAACCTAAGGATGTTCAATAATGATAATAATAATAACAACAACAACTATTGTTATTATTACTCTGGGTTGTGTTCTTTTTTTCATCTTTAATAAAATGATCAGTGTTGCTGCTTTACCAGGTGTAACAATTAAGTTTAACATCCAGGCATCCATGAAAACAGAATTTATTCAATTTAACCGAGTTAGAAGTTAGTAGGAAGACTTAATTAGAAATCCCAGTCTTTAATTAATTCAATACAAAATACTACATAGAGTACACTATGCAGGTCATTGGATGTTTATGATGGGCTTTACGTCTTCCAAGAACTGCTAAGACTGTCAAGCCAATACACCAGACAATTGCATCCACGCTCTTTGGTTCTGTCCACCAGTCAGGAAGTTTTGGCGCGAGATATGTGAAGACTTATCAAAGAGTCTGAAATATAACATTCCAACTTCCCCTTTGGTGTGCTTGTTGGGCAACTTAGATCATGTCACTAAAGAAAAGAATATAGCCCATATGGTTTTCACTGCCCTATGCATAGCCAAGAAAACAGTCCTCGTGAACTGGAAAAATAAAAATAATCTTAATTCTAACCAATATAGAAATTATCTAATATTCTAATCTAATCTAATATTAGTCTTGATACAGACTCTGACACCACATCAGATAAATCGCTCTGGGCTCCTTTGATCACCTCCATCACCTAGTCGGGGTGGGGTGTCGTAGTTTGGTCCCACCTTCACTGTTGTGAAGGGTGTGGGGGTAGGGACAGGCTACTGACAGGGGCGTCAGGGGATTACCTAGAAGCGTCTTCCTTGGAGGGCTCAACCCGGGGTTGTGGTCATGACCTGTTACGGGCTCTGGTGGCTCTAAGATGATGGTTTCCTCGTGGCTGCGTGCAGCGGGGATGGGGGAGGGTCTGTGCTGATGGACATGGGTTACTGACCTGGTAGCCTGGCTGCCCCTGGGTGGGTTCAGGGCGGGCATGGGGTTGTGGGGGTGCTCTGTCTCAGGGCTGGGGCCCTGGCTGGTCCTTGGGGGCTTGGGGCCTGGTTGGTGTGTTGCCAGGCTTGTGGGCGGGTGGGTGCATGGGGACTCAGCCCTGGTACAGGGGGCCTCTGGTGCATTGAGCCAACTGGGGGCTCTGCAACTGATGGGGAGGTTGTTACATCATTGCAGAAGTTCTCTGGTCTCCAGGAGTTCACTCTGCAGGTGGGGGAGAGATTATAGGAGAGGTGGAGAAAGAACTCAACCTGGGTGTCTATTGTCTTGTGTAGTCTGGTAGATGAGTGAATGTTGGGGTTGGTGCAGTTTTCTCTGTGGTAGGGTCAGGTGGGCTGCCCGGACTCTGTGGGGCCGGGCGGCGCTGCTGCTGTGGGCCCCGGTTCGGATGGGCCAGGGCCCCCTTGCCCTGGTGGGTTCCAGAGTGTGAGGGTGCCTACTGGGGTCAGCGGGGGAGCTGGCCGTCCGACTGGGGTCTGGAATGTGGGGCCTCCCTGCTACTGTGGCTTCTGTGGAAAAAAAAAAAAGAAGTTAGCAGGAAGTTAGCTCGCTAGTTTCCATCTAAACATATAGCATGTTCTGACTATGAGGTTTCTGAATAAAATTAAAACTTGCAGCTCTGCTATCACTTCCAACATAAATGAAGACAGAAAACTAAATAGCAGTGACATTTGTAGGGTTACTAAAGTTGGGCTAGCTGGTATATAATAATGTGCTACGTCAGTGGTCCCCAACCTTTTTCGCGCCACGGACCGGTTCATGCCCCACAATATTTTCACGGACTGGCCTTTAAGGTGTCGCGGATAAATACAACAAAATAAAACTAGTACCGGTACCGAAAAAAAAGAAGATTTATTCATAACACACGTGAAAAGACCCAGGAAAACCAAGTTAACAATAAAAACGATAATAAAATAACGCTGAAAATCGATTAAAAATCCTGAAAACCATACATTTCACACCTGAGCCTCAACTCTCGCGGCCCAGTACCAAATGACTCACCGGTCTGAGGCCCGGGGGTTGGGGACCGCTGTGCTACGTGATCGCTAGCTCTAGCATAACATAAACATAGTGAAGCTGGAGGATGAACGCTAACCTTTTTCTACTCGATAAAAGTTAACGTGAGGGTTCCCGATGGTTAGGGACAAATGCAATCACATGGCAGGATGCTGTAAATGGACCAAACATCAGTCAGCAGAACAACTGAGATAATCCATCCACAATACGAGGTTAGTCATTAATATACTACAACAACATGGGAATAGAGCAGCTGCCAGAGAATTCAACATTATTGAATCAATGAGGAATGAGTTGAGTAAAGTTTTACTTATCTGACTGTTTTGTTTTGCTTAATGTGCTTTATAATCTGGAGGGCCTTATGGTCCAAAAAATACGGTAAGACAGGAATCACTGGCAATCAATATATTATGTAGGCTAAGCAGGGGGATGTTTTGTGAAGTTTGTGAAGTTAATATTCTTACTAGACTGTGTACAACTAATAGAAACAAAAATTATAAGCTAACACAAATAATAAATAAAATAATAAAGGTTTAGCTTATTAAACTTTTGAGGGGGTTTTCTGTTAATTAATAACTTACTTAAAAGCCTAATAACTGTTTTGTATCTGCTCTAGAATATTTGGATGTTAGGGTCAGAATTTTGTCGTAAAAAACATGAAGGCATTGACCCATCCTGGCTTGTGTCAAAGGGTTTAGTTTGTATAATATGTGCATTGAAGGACATGTCCTGGTCAAAAATGACTCCAAGGTTCATCACAGTGTTACTGGAGGCCAAGATAATGCCATCCAGAGTAAGAATCTGGTTAGATTCCATATCTGTAAGATATTTAGGGCCGAGTACAATAACCTCTGTTTGAGCTGAATCAAGAAGCAGAAAGTTAGCGGCCATCCAGGTCTTTATGTCTTTAAGACATTCCTGCAGTGTAACTAATTGATGTGTGTTATCTAGCTTCATGGTTGTATATACTATGGGAAGCATGTGTAATGTGAACAGAATTGGTCCTAGCACTGAAGCCTGTGGAACTCCATAATTAACCTCAGCATGTGAAGAGGACTCTCCATTTACATGTACATCATGTCACAGAACTCATAAAAAACTCATTTCAAGCTGGTCTCTAGAACATAACAGTGAGCTCACTGAACTCAGATCTCCATCTCAATCATGGACTAGTAAATATCACACAGACGTCACATAAAGTGGGACCTTATATTCCTTACCACTGAGAAAAAGCTTACTAAACTCTAGATCATTAGAGGATAAAACACTTTAGACTGAAACCAGTTGTTTTAAAAATCTTTCTACAAACAATGTGCTTGATATATTATCCACCATGTAAAACTTTAGAACAGCTCTACTCTCTGGCAGCACTCATCATGTTTGGTACAGGCTGAGCAATGACATTGTTTGCTGTAAAGTGTAGCAGCACAAAGTCTTTAAACCATCAGAGATGTGTAACATATAAACGCACACAGCACATACCCAGGCACACCCACCCATCTCATAGTTGCAACAACTCGTCATTTACATAGCTTCCTGTATCATACCAACAGATCTGCTCCAAAGAAAATGCAAATTATGCATCATAATACATTTGCTACCCATCACCTTATTGGCACGCTATCATCTATTGTGGTTAGTTTAAAAGACAAAACGTCCAGTGTCAAAGTCAGAATGAAGAGAGAAACAGTTCCATCTTTCACAGGGTGAAGAGCTTTTATAAAGCCACAGTGCCAATAATGCAACACAGAACACAAGACTTTAAAATGCCTGATGAACAGGATGTGGTGGCAGATGTGATAAGTGTGTGACAAATTTAGAGAGGAAAGGGTAAGCTTTGCATTATTTAATAGTATTAAATATTGCATCAGACACACACTGTTTGGAGAAAGTAGCACTTTTAAAAATAAGCTACATGTAGTTTTTAACTCCATAAACAGATGTGTGTTTACTGAGTGACAGAAAAGAACATGCTCTATCATTAGTCAACAGAAACACTTGGCCAAAGAAACAAGAGAATGTAGGGTTTAAGACACTATTATGTATTTACTCTGTATACAGTGGCTTGCAAAAGTATTCGGCCCATATATATATATATATATATATATATATATATATATATATATATAAAAAGCCTTGCTGTGATAGGTTCATGCTTCAGTTGCAGTGAATCAAATTCTGTGGTAGCTATCTGTGTATGGAGGAACCAGCTAACCTTCACCTGTGTTTAATTTTCACCAGTTTTAAGGTATTTTTGCAAGACAGGTTTGTGTTTGGAACATACCAAAAATATGAATCTAGCTAAAATAATTATATTAAAAACAAAATGAAATAAATGCTTAATTTGCACCCTTCTCTTTCATAGTGGCATCTCAGCTGCCACAGAGTGAGAGGCAGACACAGACAATCATTTAAGCTCACATTAACGTTAGAACCATCACTTACCCTGCCATATTTTTGGACTCTGGGACTAAACTGGAGAGCACCACAAGGAGGCCATGAGAACATGTACCGCCTGGCCAGGATGTGCTAACCACGAATACCATATGAAGCACACCACAATAATCATTAATACTTGAAAGCATCACATCATCAGTAAAAAGTCCCTCTCTGTTAATCGTCTTAATGATCTGACTGAAGTGTGTTTGCAACTTCCACATTTTTCAGACTGCAACACAATCCAATAAATGATTAGAAGGAAATATAAGCTGACCCTATTCTTTTTTTATTTATCATGAATGTAAGAGAGAATTTCATGTATAGAAATTACATTCTTTTAGTTATAGTGTCACGCTAACCCCAGCGTGTGCAAACTAGTTTTTTGGGTTTTTAAAAAATATATATATCATAATATATGTGTTACGGATTTGTACGAGGTCTCACTCAGTAGATAAAATACATTTTTGCCAAAGTTTTTTCAATTATTAATGGCTTAACAGCAGCACAAGTCACTTTATGGAGAACTTGTAATTTTGTATTCATGCACCAAAAAAGCCCTCAGCAAACATGTTTAGGACAGACACCTGATAGAAGTCACTTTCAGCTGCAGCCATTGCATCCTGTGCTTATGTCACCGCCATTGGATTCGAGCCATGGTTCTCTGGACTGACGAATCCAGTGTGGGTTTGGTGGCTGCCAGGAGAACAGAACGTGTCTGACTGCACTGTGCCAACTGTCAAGTTTGGTAGAGGGGGACTTATGGTGTGGTGATGTTTTTCAGTATTGGCAGTGAATTTGCAGTGAAAGGAAATCCCGCCACAACGGTTGCTCGCCACCACAACCTCGTTTCACAGTCACTTGTATTTACACCTGCCGTTAAGGAAGGAAGCCTCTGTTGTCACCATTTAGATGCCACATAAGCAATGATATGGGAGGAGAGGAAGTTAAAACACAAACCAAGACTTTGTTACATTTTTTTTTACAAACTCAAGTTTTCAAACTGTTCCAACGTCTCCCTCTGTATATCTGTATGTATCTACATTTCTGTACTGGAACATCATAAAATGCTGGGAAAAACTGACACGATGATACGCCCGTGTCTTCAACCCGGCCGCGGTGCAATGTGCCAGGTTACAAAAATCTAGAACTGCATGACCAACCACAAAGACACATGATCCATCCATCAATTTTCTTCTGCTTAGCCGGGGCGGGGTCGTGGGGGCAGCAGCCCAAGCAGAGAAGCCCAGACCTCTCTCTCCCCTGCCACTTCCTCCAGCTTGTCTGGAGAAACACCAAGGCATTCCCAGCCGAGAGATATAATCTCTCCAGCGTGTCCTGGGTCTGGGACACGGGTCCTCCCGGTGGACATGCCCGGAACACCTCACCCAGGAGGCATCCTTGTCAGATGCCCGAACCATCTCAACTGGCTCCGTTCGATGTGAAGGAGAACGGCTCTACTCTGAGCCCCTCCCGGATGGCTGAACTCCTCACCCTATCTCTAAGGGAGAGGCCAGCCAACCTTCAGAGGAAACCCATTTCTGCTGCTCGTATCCGCGATCTTGTTCTTTCGGTCTCTACCCACAACTTGTGACCATAGGTGAGGGTCATGATCAGCGTCTGACACAGCGAGCAAAATGGTCGGTGCTTACCAGCATACCAAGATCAATGGTAAATGGACCTTATATAGCTCTTCTCTACTGTACCTGAGCAAGCAAGGCACCTTTCACTACTAGCTATTCATACCATGCCATATTTATACTCCAATGGATGCATCAGAGAGCAACCTGAGGTTAGTATCATGCCCTAAGATATTTGGCATACAAACTGAAGAGGCCAGGGATCGAACCACCATGGACAGTTTAGTGGGAATAATTTGGGGTTGGCCCCTTCCTGCACCAGCATAACTACGCACCAGTCCACAAAGCTGTCCAAAACAACATGAATGAGTGAGATTAGTGTGGAAGAACTGACGGAGCTGCACAGCCTCAATCCCGTAGAACACGATGGGGACGAGACTGCGAGCCAGGCCCTCCCATCCAACATCAGTGTCTGATGACACAAATGCGCTTCTGGCATAATGGCCAGAAATTCTCCTGAACATTGTGGAAAGCCTTTCCAGAACAGTTGGAGTTGTTATATCTGCAAAGCTTGGAACAAAATCTTATTAAACCCTGCAGATTAAGAACAGGATATCGTTCAAATTCATACGCATGTGAAGGCAGATGAGCAAATGCTTTTGTCACCATAGTGCATTTTGAGAAATTCATTTTAGAATATTTTGCTAATATCAATAAATCTCAAATTGCAGTTGATCTTTACATCAACAGAAAACGAGGGACAGAAAATGCACTTTTTGCAGGACTCATCATCAGCACCAGCCAGAGTGCTTACAGGTTCACAGAAATGTGACCATGTTACCTCAGCACTGAGTTCTCTTCTTTTGCCTCCAATGCCTTAAGAAATGCCTTTCAAATCTTTGTATAAATTCACTAAGCTCTGTGGTTTGAACCCTGTACATTTTGTCCCACCTAGTCCTAGAACTAGATCCAAGTTTGTTTGAAGCTGCCTTAAGTTACCTCGATTTGAACATAATGACATGTGCTGTACAAGTAAAATTCCTGTTGCACTTTTCGGCTCATTCAGAGAAGTCAAAGCACTTTTTACAACAAACAATATTCACCAGGCCCGTAAAGCTCGCCGACAGATTGTGCAGTATTAGATTACAACCCTGGCAGGTCTATACACGCTCTTAAAATAAATGTTCCAAGAAATACATAAGGGATTTACCATTTTTTAAATATCCATAAAATGTAATAGTAAACAATATACTGTTAATTATAGATGCACATACTGATGGATTTGAATATTGAGCTTAAGAGTTAGAGCTGTAATAGAGCTTAATAAAACACTAGCTACACTTATAGTACCATAGTACTGCTGTAATACAACAACAACACAGTTCACTTTGCTATATTTCTCCTTAAAAACATCTAAAAGAAAAAAAAATTGAACACAATTAGGACACTTCCTGTGCTGCTACTTTTAATTCTGTTAGCCTAATTATTACCACTGGTGCTGTACAGGTGGCTGGAAAAACAACGAGCCCACTCTGATCTTAATTTCATGAGAGGGATGAGTTGGTTCAACAGTTTAATAAACGTTAGTTGCATTCAGAGAAGTCAAAGCACTTTTTACAACAAACAATATTCACCAGGCCCGTAAAGCTCGCCGACAGATTGTGCAGTATTAGATTACAACCCTGGCAGGTCTATACACGCTCTTAAAATAAATGTTCCAAGAAATACAACGCTTAACCAGTTATACAGTTAAAGAACAGGTTTGACTGCACGGCACACAACCGCATTGTGCTGCTTGCGTCACTGTACCGTGGTTTAACACTGAAAGAGGAAATCCCAGTCTGAGAGTGAAGTCCGTCAACCACACGTTTCAACAGCTGCACTTCCTCATGCATGTGCACTTGCTGTTTCATTACTGTTTGACACATATGCTGTCAAGAGGAGCATTTTCTTGTTTACCGGGGAAGAAATAAAATCAACCGTATGTCAGAGACCTAATATTAGCAGTGGATAAATCAGGAAAAATGGACGAGATATCCCAGCAAACGCAGGTGGTGAGTTTGTTGCTTCCATTACGTCTTTGTGTCTAAAGTTCAAGGACTGCAACACTTGTGTGGCTGTTTTTGATTAACCTAACATTTTCAGGCTAATTTTGCACAAGATTAAATGTAGTCTGTTTCCGGCTGGGGGAAAAGACGGGTGATATATAAGGTTTAAATAAATAAATCAAATCTTGACCTTGACAATCATGAATTACATCACAATAACACACCAGTCGCCTGCAAGGTTTTTGACTGAGTGTCTGCGACTTTTGAAGCCACAAAATATTTATATTTAACTTCAGCTATCAGCTTTTACACTTCAACTTTTTACTTGCTTTTTACTATAAAGCTGCTTGGTACAGCAATAATGTTATAGGTTTGACTTTTACGCTGCTTACATTGTCCTTTCACTGACTAAAAACCACCTTTGATGACTTTGTATTGTAACAACCTGCAGTATCACGACAGGTGCAGCCTGGAGAACTTATTAACCCTTATTTCTGCCACTTCCTGTATAATGTTTATGTATCAAATGGTGGTTAGTGTCTGAAAAAACGGAGCTGTTATACATTAAAGTACATGTACGCAGTGCATATATTTTACTACCTTGTTGTGGTAGAGATTTTCAACAGCCATACTTTACTAAAAAGGTTCAGGTCCAAGGGAAGAGGCAGGGCACACCTTGGACAGGTCACCAACCTGTTGCAGGGCCAACACAGACTGACAATCATTCACACCTATTTAATATCACTAGTTAACCTACTATTAACAAACTAAGTGCATGTCTTTGGACTGTGAGAGGAAGCCATTATACCCAGAGAGAACCCACACAGGCACATAGTGGATTTGTGCCCAGGACCTTCCTGCTGTGAGGCAAACAGGGCCACCATGCTGCACCAAGTTACACAGTTATAATTCAAAGTTTACCACCCGGGCGTGTTCTAATCTCTTATGAAATATTTCTATAAAATACTGTGGACATAAGCAGATCTTCACTAATGATTGACTAATACTTATCAGCCTGGCTACGATGGCTGTATAAAATCTGTGAAAAAAATTTGTTGCTTTTGCATTTATTTATTTATTTATTAACTAATCTTAGTTTTATCAGTTTCTGCTGATGCAAATAAACAGATCTGACCAATTAAATCACAGCTTTTGGCAACAAGTGTGCTCTTAACTCCAGATATTAAGCATTAATACCCCAGACAGCCAGATCAGCTGGAGCTCAAACTGCCACACCGACATCCTGAAATATGTACAACAGTCGTCATACAGCTTCAGTTCCTGAGTCAAACCCTGAGATTCTCCCTGCTGCCGCCTTCTCGTGGGGACTGAATGGAGTCTTACATGTTTACAACCAACTCATTACGCCTTGATGTCAACTTCATTCTTTTTCAGTTTGTTTCTTGAGGACAAATTTAACCCCCTTCAGTGTACGTATTTTGTAGCAGAGATTAAAGTCATTTGTGATTATTATATATAATTTATGGTCGGATTTCTTTGCATATACTATATAAAATTAGTGACGTGCTCATTACTTGTTATTAAGAAATGATCAGACAAAAACAGAGTTTTTCAGGAATACTGTTCAGTTTCTGTCAGAATCCTGCTCCTCACTTACACGGTCTTCACTAATCAGACCCATGTTAGCGTAATAATCTTATAGCACCGCATCACCCCTGAGAACCCGTGGCTCTCAGACGGCGAGCTTGTTTTGGCTCCTAGTGTACGTAGCAGGAGAAAGGGAGGCAGAGCCTTCGGTCCCTTATTCTATGGGGCCAGCTTCCGGTTTGGACTGGGGAGACAGACACCCTCTCTCCCTTAACGACTAGACTTACAACTGTCCTTTTTGAAAAAGTATATAGTTAGGGCTGGATCAGGTGTGTTTATTCAAAGCTTCTATGTGTTCTTTAAAGTCATATGTTTAGTGGCATAATAAGGGTGTTAGCAGAGTTTGTTGTTACGGTGTTTTGTATACATACACTGGGAGGCCAAACAGTCTCAAAAGTTTCTGTATTTACAAAATAAAATGTACTTACATGTGTTAAAACAATGAAATGATCCAATAATGTGGTCGAACACTGTCCTGGTATAATTACTCAGGCCTAAAATCACTGAAAGGCCCTCTTTAGTGGGGCTTATTATGTCATTCATGTTGTTTATTTCATAGTGATTGTAATAATATGATACAGCGCCTATGAAACTAAAATAATGTATAGTCTGACATAAACATAAGGGATTTACCATTTTTTAAATATCCATAAAATGTAATAGTAAACAATATACTGTTAATTATAGATGCACATACTGATGGATTTGAATATTGAGCTTAAGAGTTAGAGCTGTAATAGAGCTTAATAAAACACTAGCTACACTTATAGTACCATAGTACTGCTGTAATACAACAACAACACAGTTCACTTTGCTATATTTCTCCTTAAAAACATCTAAAAGAAAAAAAAATTGAACACAATTAGGACACTTCCTGTGCTGCTACTTTTAATTCTGTTAGCCTAATTATTACCACTGGTGCTGTACAGGTGGCTGGAAAAACAACGAGCCCACTCTGATCTTAATTTCATGAGAGGGATGAGTTGGTTCAACAGTTTAATAAACGTTAGTTGACACCTTTGTTAAATTTGTGTAATATGACGGGTCACAACGATTTGGTGCCAAGCTGGCGTAAAGACACTGTGTTATGTTAGCATGCTATTGCTATTTAGCTTGAGTGTGTTAGTTGGTTACAGATGCAACATGTACCGTGGTACCTGCTGCACACTGTGAGTGGTCTTCGTCCTCCCTCAAAATAATTGTTGGTGTTTTTGCAAGAACTTTATAGTGTTCGAGTGTCCGTGGTGCTTATATCACTGCTTAGTCTGGTCCCTTTCTCATTCTTCACCTGGTACAAACTATAAAGTTTTCCTCCTCTGAATTTTCTCTTGTTGCTGTTATTGAACAAAAGTCTTCAGCTTCTCTTTCAAAAGGTTGGAAATTCCACAGTGTATCCTTGTAGAATAACGTGCAATGTGTGTCTGTGCTGATTTGAAAGATAACTGCTGATAAAAACAGTGTTGAGTGCCCGCCCTGCACAAATGTAAAATTGGTTGCAGGAAGCTTTGTAATTTAACCCTTTGCCTTCTAACACTTTTATAGTACAAAAACGAAGTAATTAAAGTAAATAAAGTAATATAAACTAATACTGATTATATTTTGAATGAAATAAGCCTGTAATTTCACAGGCATTTCTTTTTCACAGTCATCAAGTTTGTGGATATCTTAAGAGTAATATAAATTATACATTTCTATTTTTTTCTATCATTTTTTTTAGCAATTTTGGTCAAATAAAATACACTATCTGTGAAATTACCGCACAATACCTTGCAGATGTTATATATTCATAAAAAAACATTTAATCATTTTTAAAGCAGAGATTGTGTCTGTTTCCCAAATGCAAACTAGGAACAGATTCCCCAGAAGAGCTAAACGCTGAAGGCTCTGCCTCTGAGAGCCACAAGCTCTCACAGGGTGATACAGTACAGTGAGGTCATTAAGATAAGATGGGGCGCTTATTTAAGACCTTGTATGTGAGGAGCAGGATTTTGAATTCTGGATTTAACAGGAAGCCAATGAAGGGAAGCCAATACAGGAGAAATCTGCTCTCTCTTTCTAGTCCCTGTCAGGACTCTTGCTGCAGCATTTTGGATTAACTGAAGGCTTTTCAGGGAGTTTTTAGGACTTCCTGATAATAATGAATTACAGTAGTCCAGCCTGGAAGTAATAAATGCATGAACTAGTTTTTCAGCGTCACTCTGAGACAGGATGTTTCTAATTTTAGAGATATTTGCTTGATGTGTGCATTGACACGTTGGGCTGATAGTTGAAAGCCTGCCATATTGGACACTCATGAACCCACATGTGCACCTTCACTCTCACAGTAAAGTGTTCTGTCAGGATAATATGGTACCATGAGAACTAGATATGAAAGGACTCGATCATTCGAGACTGTAAGGCTTTTAAATTGAACTTTAAACATAAAAAGCCAAAGAGAAACAGATGTGAAACTAACACTGGAGAAAGAGAGATATAGACATTTATGCTGGAGCTTGTGTACATATCAAACAAAATAGATTGTAAAGATAAAGGTAACTGTTAGCTTTACAGATGTTAGCAGGACTTGTTCTAGACTTTGAACAGACTTTTACTGCCTCCTACATAAAGTAATAAAATAAAGAGGAGACTATGTTTGGATTGATTGCACATATTTATACTGAAGAGGATCAGTGAGTCAGCTAAATGTGACAATTTGATTCAGAAGCTGTTTTTAAAAAGCAAAATTCCAACTTGTATTTCCACCTTTATGCATTAGCTCTAATTATTCATAATAAATAAGCACTGATTGCCTTTGTGTATCATCCCCAGTCTGAACAGCCTTCCTGGACATTCTGCGCAGAGCTTAATAAGGGATCATTTCGACTACTGGCAAAAGAAGAAAAACACCTGTGTTTTACTGCTGCAACTTAATTTTTCAAATATTTTCCACCATGCTCCACTGATCCTACTGCATTCCTTTCTACACATGTGGTTTATATTGCCGGGGAGTTTTCCCATAGGGCCTAATCATGTCCTGTCATTTTGCTCTGTTATAAATAGTGGCTGTCTTTCCATGCAGGACCAATAATGTTCATGCAGTATGTGCAGCTCAGCTGAGTATGTTCAGTCGACAGTCAGAAAAACTCAACAACTGGGATTCAGTAGTGACAGTTTACTATTCACTCTC
>NW_024582703.1:260317-261274 GCF_018398535.1 Haplochromis burtoni | reverse complement strand
AGTTGGTTTGTATTCTGCCTCCAGAAAGGATCAAATAAGATGGGGCCTGATTATTTAAGACCTTGTATGTGAGGAGCAGGATTTTGAATTCTGGATTTAACAGGGAGCCAATGAATGGAAGCCAAAACAGGAGAAATATGCTCTCTTGTTCTAGTCCCTGTCAGTACTCTTGCTGCAGCATTTTGGATTAACTGAAGGATGAATCTTAATATCCTATAAGCAAGCTTGTCTCTCAAAATGTATATCCCAATGAAGATACCCAGGATCTGTAGTAGGACTGGGCATCATCACTGATTTCTAGAATCGATTCAAATCGATCGATTCGATTCTAGTGACGATCACAAGGTCCTGAATCGATTCGATCCACAATTCGATTCGGAGAAATTTTGCCTCAGACAGTCAGAAATATTATAATTCTGATCACGTATCAGTACATTTCCATATTATTATATCTATAAAAAGAAAGCTGACACTTGCGAGACTTTATCAAAAGTGAGCATCACAGCAGATGCCTTTGTGTCAAAGTAACTGAGGATAACAGACAGAAAAACATGAAGGAGATTTTCCTGGCCTGGTTTTTTATAGCAGGTAACCTTAAACATATTCTGCAATTTTACATAATTTTAAAAAGTTTAAATTTCTTCAGTACTGAACAGCAGAAATTAGTCTCTCTTGTCCAAGGTCATTTAAGTTATAAAAAAAAAAAAAAAAAAAAAAAAAAGACAGCGGCCGACAGCGCTGTAAACTACGGTAGACTGGTGGATAATAAGCGAATGAATAATACCGAAAACAGAGACTTGAGATGAGAAACTGTTCTTGAAGTACAGAGAGAGAGAGAGAGAGAGAGAGAGCTGTGCGTGAAGTGTGATTTTTATCATGGTGGAAGGAAAAAAAAACAGCAAAAGTAAGAGGGAATTAATGACGATCGTCATTAATTCCCTCTTACTTTTGCTGTTT